>NW_007260593.1:38399-45253 GCF_000164805.1 Carlito syrichta
AAAGCTATTAAGATTTTGTGCTTGACTTTTTGAAAGGTAGAAGGGTAGAATCAATCCATTATGCCCCCAAGCTATACAGTTCTGTGGAGCCACAGCTGAGGATCAGGAAAACTGAATGGGCTGATGGTGGGATGTGCGTACTTGGGTTTGAGCATAAGGATTTCTGAGATGGGAAGGGAGAGTCCTGACAGGCACTCATGGAGATAGGACTTATTTCATCTCTGAGTCATCTTTGTGTTAAGTTGCCAGTGCCCAGTATGGCCTTCGTGGAAAGGACCACCTTGTCAGGAATCAGTGGCCCACCATCCTCAGCCACCCACCCATCTTCTTCCCTCTCCTACCACCCACACTCATCCCTCCACCTCAACTCCTCTCTCTGTTTCTCTTTCTCACTTGCTTGCTTTCTCAACTTCCTCTCTCTCTTTCACATACACACTTGTTCATACCCTCACACAGTCACACTCCCACCCCAGGCCTCGCATATCCCCAAACCCTCTGTACTTACATGCTCACATCTTGGAAGTTTTTTTTTTTCCCTTAGGGGATGCTGAGGGATGGTCAATGAAAAGAAGCGAATATGGTTTTTAAAAATATGTTAAACATTAATTGGTCTAGCATATAGGGTGGAAATAAGCCAAGAGCAGAGATTATAGGTGGGTCAGAATGAACAGGTTTGGGTGCTCATGGGGCTTGTGCTGCTCCTGATGTTGCCAAGCCTGTGTGTTTTTAGTATGGCATTGCAGTATGCTCACTCATGGTACTTGTGGACTCAAGTGGTAAAAGGACTTTAGTTCTTGCTCAGTGGACCTCTTCTTTCTTTTTAGGCTTCCTCAAACTTTAAAGATGAGAGTTTTAATCAGCAGTTCTTAACATTTTGAGGGCTGCAGTCCTCTTTGAGAAACTGACGGATAGTTTGAATCATTTCTGTAGAAAAAGACACACACATTTGGAAGTGTGGAGTGGGTGGTTTGCAAATGATTTGAGGACACTCTGGTATCCATCCGTGGACTGTAAGTGAAGAACTGTTTTGATGGGCATGGGGGGCTTTTGGCCCCTTCTCCCAAGGTTGCTTTTTATGGCACAGTCTCTTTTTCTCATGCAGTGCCATTTGTAATGGGAACACCACAAACACCATTTGATATTGTACACATACCTTCCAGAGCAGGGATCCCCAGCCCCCAAGCTGTGGACCAGTACTGGTCCATGGCCTGTTAGGAACCAGGCTGCACAGCACGAGGCAAGCAGTGGGTGAGGGGAGCTCTGCCTGTTGTCAGATCAGCGGGGTTGTTAGATTCTCATAGGAGTGTGAATCCTATTGTGAACTGCACCTGCAAGAGATCTAGGTTGCGCGCTCCTAGAATGCCTATGCCTGACGATTCTCCTTCTCAATCTCCACCCCCAGCCATGGAAAAACTGTCTTCCATGAAACCTGATGCCAAAAATGTTGGGGACTTCTGTTCTATCAGATTGCATTGAGTGAAAAGATCTAATACTTGTAAAGCACTTAGCACCTGATATAATTAAATATTCATTTCTAAAAGAGACTGTGCAATTAACATAATAATAACTACAAAGTTGATAACCTCCATAAAACTTCTTGCTGAAAGCAGTTTAGAAGCACTGGACTAGCTGTTAGGAGAAAAGGAGTCCTCCAGCTTGGCTATTTTTTCCTCTTTCTACCTTGAGTCCTATAATTCTTTTCACTCCAACAGATATGTACTGCATTCCTACTGAGAGATAAGCAATCTGTTTGCATTTTGAAGATATAAATGAATATGATTTCAAGGAATGAACAGTGTGTATAGGAATCACTTTACTCCTCTGTGCCTCTTATCTGTAAAATTGGATCACATCTTCTGTGTACCTTCCTGCCTCTCTCTGAGGGAGATGGGCTTACCAAGTAGATCTGGGGAGGTGGTTTTGCTATCTGAAACTAGAAGGTGGCTTAGAAAAGCCAATTGATGTGTCTGTCTTAGTGTTAACCCTAACAAGTACTCACTCTGTTGAGTGGGTGCTTAAGGTTCACCTTTGCCAATCTCTCTGCATGTAGTACTAGGGTTCACATCCTTGTCCCTCCTTTCTCCATAGGCCAGGGGTTATCACCATGTAGGCATTGTCAGAAGAGGACTGGAGGCTCTGGATGGAAGCTATGGTTGGTCGAGAACCTGTAAGTAACAGTTCAGGGAAGCAGAGCAAGAATTGAAGTCCTGAATTGATTGTTGCTTCCCTAATGCAGTGATTTTTACTGTTGTTTTAAAGCATAGGGTCCTTGAAACCAAAGTACCCGAGGTCTTTTTTTACTCCCAGGTTGCTGTTTGTAGGTATTAGTATTGCTTTTGTGTATGCGTGGTTCCTGCACTCTGACCTCTCGGTCCCAAGGCTAGGTTCTGCATGGAACTACACCAGAACTCTCTTTGCAGAAGCAGGCATAATGCTCCTAGTTCCCTTACAGGAGGCAGACTCCTGTCTGGCTTACTGAATGTCTATCGACCATATGATGCCTCCACAAATTAGGATGCATAGTATTACCTTAACTTCCTTTGATGGGATAAATGATTATTAAAGTGTATACAGGTTATGCCTCATCTTTTACCATTTCCTTCTGGTTCAACCTCTCATTGCTATGGTAACTCACATCCCATTATGAGCAGCGGGACATCATCAGGGTAGATGGAAGGAGGTAAGCCTGGTAATATAACCCATGCTCCTTTTCAAAGATGCTGGCCTCAACTGGGTGATGCAATCTTGTGGTTGTTCTCTGTCTTGTGGTATGTAAATCTCACATAAGAACCCTGGGGAAGTCCTTAGAGTCCGAGTAGTCCTCTATCTTGCTATCAAGGGTCTCAACTCCAGTGTTTAGCAAATCTCAAGGTGTTGCAGAAATACTAAGAGTGCAGTCTAACCATGTCCCACTGGCAAAAACTGAAAAGAATCCACAATGCCAGAGGGCTAATAATATAATTGACACTTGGCACAGGCAGTATCCAAAGGGGGGCATGTGTACATGAAAAAAAGTAGACTGTGGCCTCCATTGACTACAGAACTCTGTGCATCAGACTGATGACTGCAGCTCATTTCTGTGTCTCTTTCTCCACATACCCTGGTGAGGTGATCTAGCAACACAGATTAATGTACCTTTCTACTCAGCTGTATTTTACATAAATATGGGGTACAGTTCAGTCCACTAAGTATAAAAAATAACTAGTGTTTGTATGACATTTAATAACAGGAAGATTTAAAGAATAATTTAAAGATTTAGTCACAGTTTGCTAAATTATAGTTAAATGTTGTTTAATCTTAATTATTCTCTTGGGCTAAAATATAAGATAGCTCTGATTTTCTATGAATACATTGTTACCCATAGAAACTGTCTCAAAACCAGATATACATTTCTACCCTTAGGGCTTTGTAGGCACAATAACTGCTTGATGTCAAAGGCCTTTGAATGCAACTTTCCAAGAAATTCTTACTCTTTATGAGCATTATCTACCATTTGTTGAGCACATTTTTGCAAGTCAGGCACAAGATTGGGCATATTACATGTCTAACCCATTTGTTTATCTTAGTAATGAATGAAATAAGTGTTATGATTCAGTTTTATAGATAAGGAAACCGTGGCTTAGACAGGTTAAATAACTTGCCCCAAGTTGCACAGATAGTAAATGACTGTATTCATAGGGTATAGACTGGCTTGCTATAATAGGAAGACTCCAAACTACAGTGGTTTGAGTAAGATAGATAAGTATATTTCTCTCTCAGAGCCTGGAAAGGAACAGTCCATGCCTAGCAGGCCATTCTGCCCTCCTCAACCAATGGATTCCCAGGTTGCTCCAGTCATTGCCGTTTTCCAGCCGGAAAATAGAGATGAAAGCATCCAAGGAAGGCATTTGTGAAGGGTCCAGAAGGTGCACCTATCATTTTAATTGGCCAAACTTAGTGATATGGATGCATCTGTCTGCAAAGGAGGCTGGGAAATCTAGGCAATACATAGGCAGCCACAGGCCCTGACAGGACCCCAGCCATATAGTTACTTCAAAGAAGAAGAAGAGAAAGTATGTTGTGGGTTGTTGGCAGTCTCCATCATAGTGGTAAAGCTGGAACTTTTTAACCCATGTCTAGCCCTAGACGCATTTGATTTTAATCTAAATAGAGATAAAATTTCCAGTTACCTCCTAAGTATTCCCACTCAGTTTATCTTTATGATTTTCACTGACTCTTATGAATGATTCTTCAATTCACATGGGAGGAAATACTCAGAAAGAAAACTGTCATGGCATACTGTTCTCAGTATGGGTAAAAAAATAACCCCACTGCCGTTCCCCTGGCCCCATAAACTGGAGTTCTAAAACTGCTCCATTTTAAGTCTCCCCCTCCTTCCTCTACCCCCACCCCCACTTGATATCTTTTCTCTGTTTGTATATAATTGGTCTTCTTACTAGCCACTTCAGTTTTCCTGCAGATTAACAGCTGGCCTCTGCAGATGGAAAGCATGCTGTTGAAAGAAACATCTCCTTACTCCAAAATGTACAAATTGAAACAAGTTTAAATACAAAATAATTTTGTTTCTAAACATAAGATTATTTCCTTGAATGAGACTTCTGGCAAGATGGCAACGGGGCAACCTGGTCTGTGAAACCCTCTGCAAAGGAGAACTGCAGTGGGTCTCTGACTCTCGCCTGGGGGGCTGCGGACCCCAACATCGCAGCCTGCTCTTCATACGAGCTCAGCCGTTGCCACTGCTGGGGCATCGCAGAGGACTGGACAGCCACTGCAGTGCAGATGCTGCTGCTGCCACCACTGCCACCACCACTGGTAGCACATTGCACCACCCGGCTGGAGGTGATCCACGACTTCAGTCCTTGAAGCCCCTTCAGGGAAGATCTGCTGGGACCGCTGCCACCTCTCCTGCAACCGAGACATCCTGCCCACCATGAGTCTCCTGCCTGTGCCCTGAGGCAGGCTTCCATCTCCAGCTTCTGCCGGTTCCTGTCTGGCCCCACCCCCTCTGGGGCGAGCAGCTGAGATAGCACCGCCTGCTGGGAATTCAAGGTAACAACACTGAAATGGGAGAAACAAGCTTAAAAAAGACGTAGGCCAGAGTGGTGAACGGAGGGTGATCTGACCTGTCCTCCACAGCAGATCAGAGGCAACTGACCCTAACTGCAAACTAATTTACCTGCTTGAAAAGAAACCTAGAAATCAGAACTTAAAGGACATTGGACTTAAATGAAAAGTCTCAGAGTGTGCTTCATTGAATCTGTTAGTTTAATGACTTAATTCTATTCCTACTGTATTGTTCCTTTTTTTTCCTTTTGTTTTCCTCTTCCTTTTCTTCTCTCTGTAAACCATATCTTTGTATAGAGGAACAGCACACCAATAAGGTGGTTGGTTAACTTGTATGTTAGCATCACTATATGTTTTAATTTTTTGTATGGGAGTTGGTTCGTCTGTAGCTGTGGTCTATTGTTTTTATCTGTTTCAGTATCGGTCACTCTCTCCATTTGTTGGCACACTCATTTGTTTCCCCCCCTTACTCCTCTATTTCTCCACCCCCCTCTTCAACCCACTGTCTGCTCCATTCTCTCTCCTCTGCTAACCACATTTTATTTCACAGAGTAAACTACAGCCCCACTGCATGGACAGATTCCAAGGCAGTGGGAAGTGGGTTCCAGATTATCCACACACCTGTCAGTGAATACCAGGACCTGCAGATAGATTTTGAATCACAGCTCCCCCCTTAAGTAAATCTCAAAACTGCAAAAAGGACCACCCCCAACCTACAGTGCAACTCCAGAATTGAACAAAGTAAGAGGGCATACATAAAGAATAGGAGATTGAAAAAACAGAAGTAAAACCAATCCCTTTACCCCTGAATAACAGAATTAAAGAAGACGGTGACGTGGAGGGAAGGAAAAAGTAGGGAGGGGGAAAAACTGCACAAATGAAGAAAAACCAAAAGAAGAATATAGGTCTCACACAGACCCCCGGGAGATCAGACACTGAGAAAACAGATTCAGGAACACAAACAATGAAGAGCACCCAGAATGACTGGTCAAATGCAACAAACCCAGACATCAAGACATTAATGGAGAGAATTAAAAAACATGAGGAGAGACAAGAGGAAAATAGGAAGGAGCTGATGTCAGAAATGACAGCAGTAAAGAATACTGTGATAGAAATGAATAACAGACGAAAAAGCATGGAAAGCAGGATTAGCCAAGCAGAAGAAAGAATCTCAGAGACTGAAGACCAAAACACAGAACTAACTCAAACTATCAAAAGCATAGAAAAGAAGATAAAAAAAAAAGAACAAATCCTGCAAGAGATGAATGGTCACTTCAAGAGACCAAACCTAAGAGTAATTGGGCTTCCTGAGGCAGAGAGAGAAACAGAAGCTACACTGGAACAAACATTTCATGAAATCATTCAAGAAAACTTCCCTCATCTCATCAAGGATGAAAAAATTCAAACACAAGAGATTCAGAGAACCCCTGCAAGACAACAAATGAGAAGACCAACTCCTAGACACATAATAATTCGCCTAAACAGAGTACTATAAAAGAAAAAATCCTAAAGGCAGCAAGAGAAAAAGGCCAGACTACCTACCAGGGAAAACCAATTAGAATAGCAGTAGATTTATCCACAGAAACCCTTCAGGCTAGGAGAACCTGGAGCCCTATCTTCAAAGTTCTAAACAATAAACAATTTCAACCAAGAATAACCTACCCAACCAAACTAAGCTTCATTAGTGAGGAAGAATAGAAATCTTTTCCAGATATCCAATCCCTAGGAACCTACGCTGCCACCAGACCACCTCTACAGAAACACTTAAGAAAGTACTGAACACAGAAGAA
>NW_007260593.1:45422-58178 GCF_000164805.1 Carlito syrichta
TGGACTAAATGCACCACTGAAAAGACATAGAATGGCAAAATGGATAAAATATCATCAGGCAACAATCTATTGCCTTCAAGCGACTCACCTCACTACAAAGGACATGCACAAACTCAAAGTAAGAGGATGGGAAACAAACTTTCAGGCGAACGGAATACAAAAGAAAGGAAGAGTAGCGATTGTAATTTCTAACAAAATACCCTTCAAGCTATTAAAAATCAAAAAAGATACAGAAGGCCACTACATAATGATAAAAGGCTCCATCCATCAACAAGAAATATCTATCCTAAACATATATGCACCCAACATAGGTGCGACAACTTTCATAAAGCAACTTCTAGGAAAACTAAAGAAAGATATTGACTCTAACACCATCATAACTGGGGACTTTAATACCCTACTCATAACCCTAGACAGATCATCAGGACAAAAAATCAGCAAGGAGATCCAGAACCTCAATGTGACTTTGGACCAAATGAACTTAATTGATACCTACAGAACACTCCATCCAAAGACCACAGAATATATATTCTACTCATCACCGCATGGAACGTATTCTAAGATCGACCACATAATTGGCCATAAATCAAGCATAAGCAAATTTAAAAGGCTCAAAATCCTACCATGCACCTTCTTGGACCACAGTGGAATAAAAATAAACATTGACACCAACAAAGTCCCCCCAAAACCCACAAAGGCATGGACACTAAGCAGCATGATGCTAAACAACTCCTGCGTCAATGATGAAATGAAAACAGAGATCAAAAGATACCTGGAAACAAATGAAAATGAAGAAACATCTTTAAAAAATCTCTGGGACACCTTAAAAGCTGTACTAAAAGGGGAATTTATATCCCTACAAACACACATGAAGAAAATGGAAGGAACACAAATTAACAACCTAACAAGCCACCTAAAGAAGCTGGAAAAGCAAGATCACAAAAACTCTGATTACAGCAGAAGAATCCAGATCACCAAAATAAAAGCCCAAATCCAGGACATAGAAGACAAAAAGATAATACAAAAAATCAATGAAACAAAAAGCTGGTTCTTCGAAAGGATAAACTAGATCGATGGTCCCCTAGCTAGACTGACCAAGAAAAAACGAGAAAAAACCCAAATAAGCACAATCAGAAACACAAAAGATGAAGTCATATCTGACCCTGAAGAAGTACAAAATATCGTTAGAGTCTACTATGTACATTTGTATGGAAACAAACTTGAAAACCTTAAGGAAATGCAGAACTTTCTGACATCACACAACCTACCTAGGTTGGAACAAGAAGAAATTGGGAACCTAAATAGACCAATAACAATCAAGGAAATCGACTACGTAATAAGAAAACTTCCTACAAAAAAAAGCCCTAGTCCAGATGGCCTTCCAGCAGAATTCTATAAGACATTTAAGGAGGAGCTGATACCAATCCTACTGAAGTTATTCTAGGCAATTGAAAAAGATGGAACTCTCCCCAAATCATTTTATGAAGCCAACATCACATTGCTACCCAAGCCAGGTAAAGATCCAAGAAAGAAAGAGAACGACAGGCCAACAATATCTTTGATGAACATAGATGCTAAAATTCTCAACAAGATCCTAGCAAACCGAATTCAGCAACACATCTAAAAAATTATCCATCATGTCCAAGTAGGCTTCATTCCTGGGTTGCAAGGCTGGTTCAACATTCGTAAAACCATAAATGTAATTAAGTACATCAACAGATGTCAAAACAAAAACCACATGATTATATCATTAGATGCAGAAAAAGCTTTTGATAAAATCCAGCGCCCCTTCTTGATAAAAACCCTTGAACATCTAGGCATACGGGGAAAATACCTCAAAATAGTAAAAGCCATCTATAAGAAACCCACAGCCAGCATACTCCTAAGTGGACAAAAATTGGAATCATTTCCCATGAAAATTGGAACCAGACAAGGATGCCTACACTCACCCCTCCTGTTCAACATAGTATTGGAAGTCCTGGCTCAAGCAGTCAGAGAAGAGAAGGCAATCGGGGGTATCCAAACAGGAAAAGAGGGAGTCAAGTTATCTCTCTTTGCAGACGATATGATTGTGTACCTTGAAAACCCAAAGGAATCTGTCAAAAACCTCTTTACACTGATAAAGGCCTTTGGCAAAGTCTCAGGATACAAAATAAATGCACAAAAGACAATCGCATTTCTCTACACCAATAATAAACAAACAGAAACCCAAATAAAAAACACAATTCCGTTCACAATAGCCACCAAAAAAATGAAATACCTTGGCATCTTCCTAACCAGAGACGTGAAAGACCTTTACAATGAAAATTACAAAACACTGCTCAAAGAAATCAAAGATGACACAAATGGAAAAATATCCATGCTCATGGATTGCAAGAATCAACATTGTGAAGATGTCCATCTTACCTAAGGCAATCTACAAATTCAATGCAATACCCTTCAAATTGCCAGCAACATTCTTCTCAGACCTAGAAAAAACAACACGGGAATTCATATGGAAACACAAACGACCAAGAATAGCCAGAACAATCCTCAGCAAAAAAAAAAACAAAGCAGGTGGCATCATATTATCAGACTTCAAACTTTACTATAAAGCTACAATCATCAAAACAGCTTGGTATTAGTATAGGAACAGGTATATATATCAATGGAATAGAATTGAGATCCCAGAAGCAAAACCTCAATTTCTCAACCAACTCATCTCCGACAAGGCCTCCACCACCTACCACTGGGGAGAGGAGAACTTATTCAGTAAATGGTGCTGGGAAAACTGACTGACCACATGCAGAAGATTGAAACAGGACCCCTGTCTATCCCCATGCACAAAGGTTAACTCCAAATGGATCAGAAACCTAAATGTAAAACCTCAAACCATAAGAACCTTAGAAAATGAGAGAAATACCCTCATGGAAATAGGAACTGGCATCCAATTCCTGAACAAAACCCGAAACCCACAGATCATAAGAGAGAAGATAGACAAATGGAACCTTATTAAACTGACCAGCTTCTGCAAGGCCAAAGGAACCATCAAGAGAGCAGGGAGACAGCCTACAGACTGGGAAGAAGTATTTGGCAATACCAGGTCTGACAAAGGCTTAACATCCTGGATCTATAAGGAACTGAAACGTGCTGAAAAGAAAAAAAACAAACAACCCCATTATAAAATGGGCAAAAGATATGAACAGACACTTCACAAAAGAGGACATCTGAGCAGCCAACAAATGTTCAACCTCACTAATCATCAGGGGGATGCAAATGAAAACCACACTGAGATACCACCTAACTCCAGTCAGAACGGCAGTTATCAGCAACTCAAAAAATAACTGCTGGAGAGGGTGTGGCGAAAAGGGAACACTTCTACACTGTTGGGAGTGTAAACTAGTGCAACCTCTGTGGAAAGCAGTGTGGCGATTCCTAAAAGCTCTAAATATCAACCTCCCATATGACCCCGCAATCCCCCTACTGGGAATATTCCCTGAAGAACTCAAATCACTCTATAAAAAAGATACCTGCACACGTATGTTTATCGCAGCGTTGGTCACAATAGCAAGAACCTGGAAATAACCATGCTGCCCATCCAAAGAGGACTGGATTTAAAAACTGTGGTACATATACACGATGGAATAGTATACAGCCATAAAAAAGAACAAAATCATGAATTTTGCAGCAACCTGGATGGAACTGGAGTCTATAATACTGAGTGACCTCTCACAGAAACAAAGATCCGAGTGTCACATGTTCTCACTCATATAATGGACCTTGAACATCCAATGTAATACTATAAGAAAATTACTGATGGTACTGGGAAACTATGTGGGGGGGATGGGATTAACTGGGGATGGGGAAACACCTCTTATCAACAGGGTGCCTGAATGAAACGTAATTGTACACCTAACCCTTAACTGTACCCCACAAAACCGTAATATAAAAAATGATTACGAAAAAAAAAAGAACAATGAAATACACGACACACCTATTAGAATGGTGAAATCCAAAACACTGTCAACACCAAATGATGGCAAGGCTGTAGAGCAGCCGAAATGCTCATTCATTGCTGATGGGAATGCAAAATGGTATAGCTACTCTGGAAGAAGTCTGACAGTTCTTACAAAATGAAACTTACTCCTCCCATACGATCCAGCAGTCACACTCCTTGGATTTACCCCAATGATTTGAAAATTTATGTCCTCACAAATCCATGCACACATATATTTATAGCAGTTTTATTCATAAATACTCAAACTTGGAGGCAACCGAGATGTCCTTCAGTGGGTGAATGGATAAACGGACTGTGGTGTATCTAGACAATGGAATATTATTCAGCACCAAAAAGAAATGAGCCATTGAGGCATAAAAATCATGGATTAATCTTAAATGCATATTACTGAGTGAAAGAAGCCAATATGAAAATGGTGCTTATTGTTTAATTTCAACTATATGACATTCTGGAAAAAGGCAAAACTATGGACACAGTAAACAGATCAGTGGTTGTTGCCAGGGATTCAGGGGAGAAAGGGATGAATAGGCAGAACCCAGAGGATTTTTAGGGCAGTGAAACTATCCTGTACAGTATTATAATGGTGAATACATGCCATTATACATTTATCAAAATGTGTAATATATACATGTATAACTCAGAATGTACATCAGGAATGAACCTTAATGTAAACTATGGCCTTTGGGTAATAATAATGTATCCATGTAGATTCATTGACTGTAACAAATGTACTACTCTGGTTTGGAATGTTGATATTGAGGAAGGCCAGTGGACCTGGGAGGGCATGGAATATGAGAACTCTGCACTTTCTGCTCAGTTTTGCTGTGAACCTAAAACTGCTCTTAAAAATAAAGTCTCTTTAAAAAAAAAAAAAAAGATTATTTCCTCACAGGAACATATAGCTTTCACTGAAAACCACACCTCTGTATGCTGTTGAGTTTCCTAACAAGAGAGATAAATACAGGCAAATGATGTCTGCATAACTGACAGTAATACTGGGCTTAATTTTGTCTCCCATTGCTGAGACCCTCTAGGGAACGTTCCTAGAGATATATGCCTAGTAGACAATTAGCAGCTCCAGTTTGAATCACCATCTCCCTAATTAGTTAAACCGGTCCCCTGGGAGTTTTGCATTTCTCTAGTTGGTGCTTTCTCTAGCTAGTCTTAGAACAGTTTGCTTATTTCAGGGAGATGTTGATGGTGACATCTATCTTCTGTTTTGGTTTTGTTGTTTTTTTTTTTTGAGTTGTCACCCAGGCTGGAGTGCAGTGGCACACTCATGGCCACCCCAGTGTCGACCTGCTAGTCTCTTGTGATCCTTCCACCTCAGTCTTCCAAATAACTGAAACTACAGGTGCGCACTACCATACCCAGCTAATTTTTTGATATATTGTAGAGATGAGGTCTCGCCAATTTGCCCAGGCTGTTCTCAAACCCATAGGCTCTAACAATCCTTTCACCTTAGCCCTCCAAAGTGCTGGGATTATAGACTTGAGCCACTGTGCCCGGCCCTATCTTCTGTTTTTATATTTCTATATCAGTTGTTCTGGGACAGATTATTCAGTGTGAGTTTTTTGACTTTTTTTTTTGAGGGATAATTTTGGTTTCTGTCCTTTTTGTCTTTCACTGTTCAGTAATACCATAGGATGGTTGGTTGAAAAAAGAAAAATCTAAATGAACCCCATATCAGTTGATTTTTCAACATTTAGTTGTTACATAAATCACAGTTTTTAGTATATAGTCATATTCTATCCTAGAAAAATGCTAAATGTCTTTATGGTTGGTAGTGTTGGACAGATAATGGAGGAAGAAATTCTAGTTGTGTTCCTACAATGATCATTATGGATTTTTATCTGTGCAGTGAATTTGAATTTTTTTAGTTCAGATGAAAGATGCACAATTCAGACTTGGCTTGAGAAAGAGCTGAATTTATTTGGTAACATAACTGGAAAATACTGGGGTATAATAGTTTCTGGCCCATCAGAATCTAGGAACTTACATAATATTTGGAGTAGATTTCTTTTGTGTTGACTTCATTTTCCAACATGTTCTTTTCATATAATGGTGAGATGCTTACTTGCTATTCCAGGCTTAGATCTTATTATTAAGAATAGGGGTCAGCAAACTTTTTCTGTAACTGGCCAGGAAGTAAGTTTTTTAGTCTTTGTGGGCCATATGGTCACTGTTGCAGCTACTTAACTTTCCTGTTGTAACTCAAAAGCAGACGTGGGTAATATGTAAGTGAATGGGTGTGGCTATGTTTCAGTAAAACTTTATTTACAAAAACAGATGGCAGGCTAGGTTTGGGTCATGGACCATAGTTTGTTGATCCCTGATTTAGAAGTTTAGTGGAAAGATAACTTTTGTATGATAATTCCAAAAAATCCTATATTTGAATTTTATTGCACCTTATTCATAATGGCTCCAGACAGGAAACAACACAGATGTCCTTCATTGGGCAAATGTTTAAACAAACCGGTATATTCATACAGTGAAATGCTATTTGGCAATAGAGAGAAATGCACTATTGATATAATAACAGGATGCATCTCAGGAGCATCATCCTAAGTGAAAAAAGCCATCTCAAAAAGTTATATACACACACACACACACACACATACATATATATCACATACATATATATAACACATATACATATATATACATATACATGTGTATGTATGTATGTGTATAAAATGTATGCTTTCATTTTGTAACATTTTTGAAACAACAATGATAGAAATGGAGAACAGTGATTTCCTGGGTGTAGGGATAGTGGGGGTAGGAGTAGTTGTAAAGTACATAGCATAACGAATTTTCTTGATGGTGATGAGATAGTTCTATATCTTCGTGTTGGTGGTAGTTATATGAAACTGTATCAAAATATATGTGTATACTTCTATACAGTTCACGCACACACAAAGGAATGCATGATAAAATGGGTGAAGTTTGAACAAAGTATATAGTCTAGTTAACAGTTTTGTACCAGTGACAGTTTTCTGGTTTTGATGTTATGTTGTAATTATTAGAGATAGTATCATTGGATCGCTGGAGGAAGCAGGGCAAAAGATTCACAGGACACTACTGTTTTTTTACAATTTTCTATGAGTTTATAACTATTTCCTTTTAACCATCAAAGCTAGCTAGTCAGGTGAAGTTTTGAAATGATTCTGCTGGATTTTCTTCACTTTCTATTAAGTCTAGTCTGACAAGCATTAGGTAACCATTGCAGCCATATAAGCTTTTGTGTACTCTTGTGTGGCCATTGTCTAAGATAACTTTCCATGTTAAATTGGACATGGAAATCTTAGTTCAAGCTACATAAATACCACAGCTCACAGATATTTTAGAGTCAGCAAATTTCCTTTTGCCAGTTCCTAATCACCAAAGTTTTATTTCCTTTTCTTTTTGCATGTTGCTAGTAAGCAAGTTTACTAAAAACAAGTAGGTTAGAATCACTACCAGTCTGCCATCATTGCCAACATAGACACACCCAACCTGAAGTATTTATTATCCCCTCCTTTGGAAAAGATGGTTCAGGAAGTCGTGAGACTCAGGGTGATCTGGAGATTCAGGGCCTGGTCCAGCCTCTTTAAGCTGCATTCCCAAATATTCCCTTGGCTGTGACTAGTAGTATCTGTCTGGAGCTGCTTATATTACCTCCTTATTTTAGAGGTATTCATCCTCCTTCGCGTCTCAAAGATTCTTTAGTTAAACTAAATATTTCTCTACTTGGAGCCAGTACTTGAATCTCTTTGGACAACCAGATGGTTTGAAGGTTAGCAGGTGCTGGAATTTTGTGGAATTAAATGATGAAGGTAAGAAACAGATAGTATAGCATCAATGATTGTGTGTGAATCCACTTTTGTAGCTTAAAAGTAGTCAGATATTGGCAATTTCTATGACCCAATCTCAGGAAGAAGCCCACATGTAAGTCAGTATCACACCTTTATTTGTAGAAGGGAGAACACTGCCTAAAAAGACCAGTCATTGCTTGATTTCAGGTAGATAATCCAGGTCTCCTAGCTTCCAGGTCTGTGCCACTTTGACTGCAACACACACACACTGCTGTATTATTAGGAAGTCATGGTTGAATGATGTCTACCCTCACTTTTAAGTGGAGTTACGTTGTTGTGGCTACTGCAGTGGAAGAAGGGGGAGACTAAGGAAAAACCACTCCTTTAGGTGAAAGACAATATCGCTTCCTTCTGCTCACCTCCATTTTAAAGAAATCTTCTATTTTAGTCCTTGTGGACTTTGGGACTCACCGTTCTCTACTGTGCCCAAGCTCTTATTCCTGAGCCCTTTAATAACTCATAGAAAAAACAAGCAATCGCATTTCATCATATGCTCTGCATTTAATGTCTGAAAGAGTAAGCTGTTAAGAGTATTTGATTGTATTTCTTTGGTCAGTTGTGACTTGATATTTTGCATTTTAAAAAAAAGAGTATTTGATTACTGTTAGCTTCCAGGATCAGAAGAGGAATGCCACAGTGATTAAAACTGGGGCTCACACAGCCTGAGTTTGAATCCCTACTACACAGTTTATTAGAAAATGCTCTAGACTCTCTCACCTGCAAAGTGAGGATATTAATAGTACCTACCTCCTAAGGTTGTTTTGTAAGGGTCGACATATATGTAAATGTTATGTAAATCAACATATGTAAATTGATCACATATGGCAAAGTGACCATTAAAGGTTAGCTCTTACTATTGGCTTCTTGGAGAGGGATGGGGAGATTGGAATGCCTGGGTTCTCTTCTAGCTCTGTTTCTAAATTAGTTTATTTGAACAGTTCAAGTCACCTTTCCAGTTCACCAGGGGTGGAGCAGGAACTGCTTCCACTAGAATGGAAATGATTTCACTTAGCAGGCAGTCTGAACTTTTGGAATATGAGTGGAGGTGCACAAAGTAATCTTAGTCTCCTTTGCTGTAATGCAGCCCAGGCCAGGCAATATGCAGTGTTCTAAGCTCGGTGTTCTAAGCTCAGTTTGCCTGTTATCTGATGATGCTTATGATTTTTTTTCCTTGGTAAAAATCAGTGACCAGAAGAGTATAGGTACTTAGGAAGGTGTGGGATGAATTTACTAATCTCTAGTGTGAGGTTGCAGGCCTTACTCTTTTCTGAGTGAAATGATGGTTTGGAAGGCTAGTTCTGTCCATTTTGTGAAAGCTCTCTTTTTAATATCACATGGCACGAATGGGTGAAGAGTCTGAAAGTGAGGTACCCAGTTTGGTTTCCATTTCCTCACCCCCACCTCCCCCAACCCCCACCCACCCCTAGCTGCTGGGAAATTGAATTAGACCTCCATGTTATTTTGTTTATGTGTCTTTTCCCCTTACTGCATCAAGAAGCCAGTTACAGGCTTCATCTTTGGACCATGTGAGGGTGGAATTCTTAATAGGTACATATTATATCAGATGAATGTGCTTAAGCCTTAAATTTAATCATATTCGCTTCTATCCTTGTTCCCTTTGGTTAGATTATTTTGAATGACAATTTGTCGTGAAAATTGGGCAATATTTAATGAATGAACCTGAGCTATAAGGCAGGAGAAAAGAGAAGGGGGTCAAGTGAAACTATTATATGTTAGAGAGTTGATGAAACTTTCCTAAGAAATGGAAATTTTGATAGCCAAATGTTTTTGCTTGAACCTAATGACTTATATATATACTTGTGAATGGCATGTGTTTGGGTCTTAGGCATTCTTCTTTCAGTATTTAGCAAATATATGTAGCAATCACTTTGGGCATCAAAGATACCAAAATGAGAATGAGCCACGTTAATAGAAATTTCATTTGTTTGCTGTCGCTTCCCCATTGTCTAGCACAGTGACTGGCACTGTGAAAGTAAACATTCAGCAAATATTTGTTGAAACTCTAGAGTAAAAATTAAAGGGAACGGTGAAGGCTGACTGAGATTGATTCTCAGGGAATTGGGTTGCTTCTGTTACCCAAGATTATGTGGGTAGATTTGAAGTCATTTGAATTCCTTGATTTTGTGGTTCATTTTTATACATGTCTCCCTACTTGTAACAGAATTAAGATGAGTGATCACTGATTGTTTTGTGCCATGGTTTCATTTGGCATCAGGTAATGCATTTAGACCCTTTCTCAGAATAGTGTCTTTAGATGCATAAAATAAAATACCTGTTTATAAAGGAAAAAATTATATAGAAATATAGTTATCAAAATATTTTTTTTTGAGTTGGATTCTCACTCTGTCGCCCAGACTGGAGTGCAGTGGCCGCTCCCGGCCACCGCAATCTCAACCTGCTGGGCTCCGGCGATCCTTCCGCCTCAGCCTTCCAAGTAGCCGGAATTACAGGCATGCGCTACCACGCCTGGCTGATTTTTTGATTTATTGTAGAGATGAGGTCTCGCTACCCAGGCGGGTCTCGAACCCGCGGGCTCAGGCAATCCACTCACCTCAGCCTCCCAAAGGCGCGGGATTACAGGCTGAGCCACCGAGCCCAGCTTAGTTATCAAAATATTAAAAACATTCATGATACAATAAATATATGCTTCTTTATTACCACATTAAATAAAAAGATATAAGGGCAGCTCTGCTAATTTCTGTAAATGACGTTTCAGGCTGTCTGCAACAATATTAATGTTATATGGAAATATCTGTGATTTCTGTGGGTGACAAAGTCACAGGCACTCCTAATACTACTGTGTTTTTTTTAACCTGATTTTGTATTTGAAATTAGAAGTCAATGGAAATAAAGTTTTTGTCTCCCTCTAAGTTCATAAATTCCCTGTATTCTCTCAGAAAATTATATTTCTTCATTTCTTTGCAAAGATGTTTTGAGAAACCCTTCCTGACTTCTAAGCTCTTGTATCAGCTTGTAATTATACATTGGTTAGTGTGATTGTTTTATGAGTATCTGTCCCTCTGCCTGCTGAACAGTGATCTTGAAGTGGGAACATTGTCAGTTTTGCAGTTTTGTTTTGTTTTTTTGTCTTTGGCACTTTGGTGCATAGTGCCTGGCACAGAGTAGGTATTCACTACATATTTGTCAAATCATTAGATGAATGACTAAGGGATATTAAAGTATGGTTGGTTTGGTGTGACTTGTTGCCTGAGACTGGTTCCTGGAGATTCCCCATTGTCTTTGTCTGTTCAAGCTACTGTGACAAACCACCTTGAACTGGGTAGTTTATAAACAACATACTTATTTCTGACAATTCTGGAGGCTGGGAAGTTCAAGATCAAGGCATATTTGCTGTCTGGTGAGTGCAAATGTCCTAGTTCGTAGGTGGCACCCTCTAGCCGTGTCATCAAACGGAAGGAGCATGGCAGCTAGCTCTCTGGGGCCTCTTATATAAGGGTGTGAATTCCTTTCATGAAGGCTCTGCCCTCATGACCTAATCACCCCTGAAAGGCCTTGCTTCCTGATACCATTACATTGGTGATTACATTTTCAACACATGAATTTTGGGGGACACAAATTCAGATCATAGTACCCACATGCCTTTATGGTGCTTACAAACTGTTCAATATTCTCACTTTCTTAACTATTTTGTTCTAAATACAGCACAAAAGCCCTTTTGATTGCTTTAGCATTTCCTGCAAGCCTCAGATCATTATTGATTTCATCTTTACACCACTCTCTTTGTAGGCTTGAGCGCCTCTTATTTTAATTTTGATTACATTCCCTTCTTTAATCTTTTGTCATTATATTTGTCTTTATTATTTTAACCTTGGAGGAGTCAGATTAGTTGTAAGAGAAACTTTGAGCCTTTATTTCTGAATTGTTTGTATTTTTTACAGTCAGCAAGTGCTAATTTTATTATTAAATAAAAATCATAATGGTGGGGGGGATTCCTGTGAGTCATATTTATTCTCCTAGATGTCTGTCACTTTTTCTTTGTCATTGGCATTAGTTATCATTGTATAGTCATACTTAGGTTTGTGAAGTCTCCCATCCTATAGGGAGAAGCCTGTTCTTAGAGTTGAAAGTGTGCTGTGTACCCTCTAGAACCTTTTCTGTGCACTTATTCCTATACATGTACATCTATCTATGTTTTGTACATTTTTTGACATAATATAGCTTTACTAGTGATTATTAAACCTGTTGTCTTTCTTTGATATTTAGGTTGTTTTCAACTTTTCATTACATCATTGCAAACAATGCTGTCATGAAAAACCTTGTATGTACTTCATTGTTTACCTGTTTGAATATTTTTCTAGGATACATATCAAGTGGAATTGCAAGTTGAATGTTATGTGCATTCAAAATTCTAAAAACATTGCCTAATAATTCTCCCCACTAAGCAGTGCCAGATTATGCTCCTTTCCATCTTTGAAGAGGGTACCCTTATTCTCCACACCTTTGTCAACACTGCATAGTATGAGTCTCTGTGTGTGAATATGTGTGTGTCACTCTGAAAGTAGAAAATTGTACCTCGTTTTCATTTGCATTTTTCAAATTGCTAATGAGATTGAAAATCTCTTCTCATATTTATCAGTCATTTATATTTCTCATTTTTATGCACAAATGTATGTGAATTACTTAGAGAAATGCCTGACACATGATTCATACTGTGTAAAGTTTTTTTTTTTAATCAATATTTTTTATTATGATGTTGTGGGGCAGTTAAGGGTTAGGTATACAAATACATTTCATTCAGGCAACCTATTGATAAGAGGTGCTTTCCCATCCCCAGACAGTTATTTGCTACCGTTAATCCCGTCTCCCTACCCCCCCCATAGTTTCCCACTACTGTCAGTCATTTTCTTATAGTATTACATT
>NW_007260593.1:58198-70332 GCF_000164805.1 Carlito syrichta
GGGGTCAAGTGAAACTATTATATGTTAGAGAGTTGATGAAACTTTCCTAAGAAATGGAAATTTTGATAGCCAAATATTTTTGCTTGAACCTAATGACTTATATATATACTTGTGAATGGCATATGTTTGGGTCTTAGGCATTCTTCTTTCAGCATTTAGCAAGTATATGTAGCAGTCACTTTGGGCATCAAAGATACCAAAATGAGAATGAGCCACATTAATAGAAATTTCATTTGTTTGCTGTCACTTCCCCATTGTCTAGCACAGTGACTGGCACTGTGGAAGTAAACATTCAGCAAATATTTGTTGAAACTCTAGAGTAAAAATTAAAGGGAACGGTGAAGGCTGACTGAGATTGATTCTCAGGGAATTGGGTTGCTTCTGTTACCCAAGATTATGTGGATAGATTTGAAGTCATTTGAATTCCTTGATTTTGTGGTTCATTTTTATACATGTCTACCTACTTGTAACAGAATTAAGATGAGTGATCATTGATTGTTTTGTGCCATGGTTTCATTTGGCATCAGGTAATGCATTTAGACCCTTTCTCAGAATAGTGTCTTTAGATACATAAAATAAAATACCTGTTTATAATGGAAAAAATTATATAGAAATATAGTTATCAAAATATTAAAAGCATTCATGATACAATAAATATATGCTTCTTTATTACCACATTAAATAAAAAGATACAAGGGCAGCTCTGCTAATTTCTGTAAATGATGTTTCAGGCTGTCTGCAACAATATTAATGTTATATGGAAATATCTGTGATTTCTGTGGGTGACAAAGTCATAGGCACTCCTAATACTACTGTGTTTTTTTAAACCTAATTTTGTATTTGAAATTAGAAGTCAATGGAAATAAAGTTTTTGTCTCCCTCTAAGTTCATAAATTCCCTGTATTCTCTCAAAATTATATTTCTTCATTTCTTTGCAAAGATGTTTTGAGAAACCCTTCCTGACTTCTAAGCTCTTGTATCAGCTTGTAATTATACATTGATTAGTGTGATCATTTTATGAGTATCTGTCCCTCCGCCTGCTGAACAGTGATCTTGAAGTGGGAACCTTGTCAGTTTTTTGGGGTTTGTTTTTTTTTTTTGTCTTTGGCACTTTGGTGCATAGTGCCTGGCACAGAGTAGGTATTCACTACATATTTGTCAAATCATTAGATGAATGACTAAGGGATATTAACGTATGGTTGGTTTGGTGTGACTTGTTCTTGCCTGAGACTGGTTCCTGGAGATTCCCCATTGTCTTTGTCTGTTCCAGCTACTGTGACAAACCACCTTGAACTGGATAGTTTATAAACAACATACTTATTTCTGACAATTCTGGAGGCCGGGAAGTTCAAGATCAAGGCATATTTGCTGTCTGGTGAGTGCAAATGTCCTGGTTCGTAGGTGGCGCCCTATACCCATGTCATCACACGGAAGGAGCACAGCAGCTAGTTCTCTGGGGCCTCTTATATAAGGGTGTGAATTCCTTTCATGAAGGCTCTGCCCTCATGACCTAATCACCCCTGAAAGGCCTTGCTTCCTGATACCATTACATTGGTGATTACATTTTCAACACATGAATTTTGGGGGACACAAATTCAGATCATAATACCCACATGCCTTTATGGTGCTTACAAACTGTTCAATATTCTCACTTCTTTGTTAACTATTTTGTTCTAAATACAGCACAAAAGCCCTTTTGATTGCTTTAGCATTTCCTGCAAGCCTCAGGTCATTATTGATTTCATCTTTACACCACTCTCTTTGTAGGCTTGAGCCCCTTATTTTAATTTGATTACATTCCCTTCTTAATCTTTTGTCATTATATTTGTCTTTATTATTTTAACCTTGGGGGAGTCAGATTAGTTGTAAGAGAAGCTTTGAGCCTTTATTTCTGAATTGTTTGGATTTTTTACAGTCAGCATGTGCTAATTTTATTATTAAATAAAAATCGTAATGGTGGTGGGGGATCCCTGTGAGTCATATTTATTCTCCTAGATGTCTGTCACTTTTTCTTTGTCATTGGCATTAGTTGTCATCGTATAGTCATACTTAGGTGTGTGAAGTCTCCCATCCTGAGTTATAGGGAGAAGCCTGTTCTTAGAGCTGAAAGTGTGCTGTGTACCCTCCAGAACCTTTTCTGTGCACTTATTCCTATACATGTACATCTATCTATGTTTTGTACATTATTTGACATCATATAGCTTTACTAGTGATTATTAAATCTGTTGTCTTTCTTTGATATTTAAGTTATTTTCAACTTTTCATTACATCATTGCAAACAATGCTGTCATGAAAAACCTTGTATGTACTTCATTGTTTACCTGTTTGGACATTTTTCTAGGATACATATCAAGTGGAATTGCAAGTTGAATGTTATGTGCATTCAAAATTCTAAAAAAATTGCCAAATTATTCTCCCCACTAAACAGTGCCAGATTATGCTCCTTTCCATCTGTGATGAGGGTACCCTTATTCTCCACACCTTTGCCAACACTGCATAGTATGAGTCTCTGTGTGTGAATATGTGTGTGTGTCACTCTGAAAGTAGAAAATTGTACCTCGTTTTCATTTGCATTTTTCAAATTACTAATGAGATTGAAAATCTCTTCTCATATTTATCAGTCATTTATATTTCTCATTTTTATGCAAAAATGTATGTGAATTACTTAGAGCAATGTCTGACACATGATTCATACTGTGTAAAGTTTCTTTTTTTTAATCAATATTTTTTATTATGTTGTGGGGTACAGTTAAGGGTTAGGTATACAAATACGTTTCATTCAGGCACCCTATTGATAAGAGGTGCTTCCCCATCCCCAGACAGATATTTGCTACCGTTAATCCCATCTCCCTACCCCCCCCATAGTTTCCCACTACTGTCAGTCATTTTCTTATAGTATTACATTGGATGTTCAAGGTCTATTATGTGAGTGAGAACATGTGATACTCGGATCTTTGTTTTTGCGAGAGTTCACTCAGTATATAGACTGTAGTTCCATCCAGGTTGCTGCAAAATTCATGATTTTGTTCTTTTTTATGGCTGCGTAGTATTCCATCATGTATATGTACCACATTTTTTTAATCCAGTCCTCTTTTGATGGGCAGCATGGTTGCTTCCAGGTTCTTGCTATTGTGAAGAATGCTGCGATAAACGTATGTGTGCAGGTATCTTTTTTATAGAGTGATTTGAGTTCTTCGGGATATATTCCCAGTAGGGGGATTGCGGGGTCATATGGGAGGTTGGTATTTAGAGCTTTCAGGAATCGCCACACTGCTTTCCACAGAGGTTGCACTAGTTTACACTCGCACCAACAGTGTAGAAGTGTTCCCTTTTCACCACACCCTCTCCAGCAGTTTTTTTGAGTTGTTGATAATTGCCATTCTGGCTAGAGTTAGGTGGTATCTCAGTGTGATTTTGATTTCCATCTCCCTGATGATTAGTGAGGTTGAACATTTCTTCATGTGTCTGTTGGCTGCTCGGATGTCTTCCATTGTGAAGTGTCTGTTCATATCTTTTGCCCATTTAATAATGCGGTTCTTTGTTTTTTTATTTTCAGCACATTTGAGTTCCTTGTAGATCAAAGATGTTAAGCCTTTGTCTAACCTGGTGTTGGCAAATACTTTTTCCCAGTCTGTAGGCTGTCTCCCTGCTCTCTTGATGGTTTCTTTGGCTTTGCAGAAGCTTGTCAGTTTAATAAGGTCCCACTTGTCTAACTTCTCTCTTATGACCTGTGGGTTTCAGGTTTGTTCAGGAATTAGAGGCCAGTTCCGATTTCCATGAGGGTATGTCCTTCATTTTCTAAGGTTCTTATGGTTTGAGGTTTTACATTTAGGTCTCTGATCCATTTGGAGTTAACCTTTGTGCATGGGGATAGACAGGGGTCCTGTTTCAATCTTCTGCATGTGGTCAGCCAGTTTTCCCAGCACCATTTACTGAATAGGTTCTCCTCTCCCAGTGGTAGGTGGTGGAGGCTTTGTTGAAGAAGAGTTGGTTGAGAAATTAAGGTTTTGCTTCTGGAATCTCAATTCTATTCCATTGATCTATATGCCTATTCCTATACCAGTACCAAGCTGTTTTGATGATTGTAGCTTGTAAAGTTTGAAGTCTGTTAATGTGTTACCTTCTGCTTTGTTTTTTTTTTGCTGAGGATTGTTCTGGCTATTCTTGGTCATTTGTGTTTCCATATGAATTCCTGTGTTGTTTTTTCTAGGTCTGAGAAGAATGTTGCTGGTAATTTGATGGGTATTGCATTGAATTTGTAGATTGCCTTAAGTAAGATGAACATCTTCACAATGTTGATTCTTTGAATTCATGAGCATGGGATATTTTTCCACTTGTTTGTGTCATCTTTGATTTCTTTGAGCCGTGTTTTGCAGTTTTCATTTTAAAGGTCTTTCATGTCTCTGGTTAGGAAAATGCCAAGGTATTTCATTTTTTTGTGGCTATTGTGAATGGAATTGTGTTTTTTATTTGGGTTTCTGTTTGTTTATTATTGGTGTCAAGAAATGCAATTGTCTTTTGCACATTTATTTTGTATCCTGAGATTTTGCCAAAGGCCTTTATCAGTGTAAGGAGGTTTTTGATAGATTCTCTTGGGTTTTCAAGGTACTCAATCATATCATCTGCAAAGAGAGATAACTTGACTTCCCCTTTTCCTATTTGGATATCCCTGATTGCCTCCTCTTCTCTGATTGCTTGAGCCAGTACTTCCAATCCTATGTTGAACAGGAGGGGTGAGAGTGGTCATCCTTGTCTTGTTCCAGTTTTCAGGGGAAATGGTTCCAATTTTTGTCAATTTAGGAGTATGCTGGCTTTGCATTTCTCGTAGATGGCTTTTACTATTTTGAGGTATGTTCCCTGTATGCCTAGATGTTCAAGCGTTTTTATCAGGAAGGGGTGCTGAATTTTATCAAAAGCTTTTTCTGCATCCAATGATATAATCATGTGGTTTTTTGACATCTGTTGATGTATTTATTTACATTTATGGTTTTATGAATGTTGAACCAGCCTTGCAATCCAAGGAATGAAGCCTACTTGGTCATGATGGATGCCTTTTAGATGTATTGTTGAATCCGGTTTGCTAGGATCTTGTTGAGAATTTTAGCATCTATGTTCATCAAAGATATTGGCCTGTAGTTCTCTTTCTTTGTTGAATCTTTACCTGGCTTGGGTATCAATGTGATGTTGGCTTTGTAAAATGATTTGGGGAGAGTTCCATCTTTTTCAATCACCTGGAATACCTTCAGTAGTATTGTTATCAGCTCCTCCTTAAATATCTTGTAGAATACTGCTGGAAAGCCATCTGGACCGGGGCTTTTTTTGTAGGTAGTTTTCTTATTATGTAGTCGATTTCCTTAATAGTTGTTGGTCTATTTAGGGTCTCAATTTCTTCTTGTTCCAACCCAGGTAGCTTGTGGGATGTCAGAAATTCCTCCATTTCCTTAAGGTTTTCAAGTTTGTTTCCATACAAGTGTACGTTGTAGTCTCTAATGATCTTTTGTATTTCTTCAGGGTCAGATGTGACTTCATCTTTTGTTTTTCTGTTGTGCTTATTTGGGTTTTTTCTCGTTTTTTCTTGGTCAGTCTAGCTAGGGGACCATCGATCTTGTTTATCCTTTAAAAGAACCAGCTTTTTGTTTCATTGTTTTTATTGTCTTTTTGTCTTCTATGTCCTGGATTTGGGCTTTTATTTTGGTGATCTGGATTCTTCTGCTGAAATTAGGGTTTTTGTGGTCTTGCTTTTCCAGCTTCTTTTGGTGGCTTGTTAGGCTGTTAATTTGTGTCCCTTCCATTTTCTTTATGTGTGTTTGTAGGGATATAAATTCCCCTATTACTACAGCTTTTAAGGCATCCCAGAGATTTTGGTAAGATATTTCTTCATTTTCATTTGTTTCCAGGTATCTTTTGATCCCTGTTTTGATTTCATCATTGACCCAGCAGTTGTTTAGCTTCATACTGTTTAGTGTCCATGTCTTTGTGCGTTTTGGGGGACCTTGTTGGTGTCAATGTTTATTTTTATTCCACCGTGGTCCGAGAAGGTGCATGGTAGAATTTCGGTCCTTTTAAATTTGCTTATGCTTGATTTATGGCCAATTATGTGGTCAATCTTAGAATACATTTCATGTGGTTATGAGTAGAATCTGTATTCTGTGGTCTTTGGATGGAGTGTTCTGTAGGTATCAATTAAGCCCATTTGGTCCAGAATCACATTGAGGTTCCAGATTTTTTGTCCTGATGATTTGTCTAGGGTTGTGAGTGTGGTATTGAAGTCCCCAGTTATGATGGTGTTAGAGTCAATATCTTTCTTTAGTTTTCCTGGAAGTTTCTTTATGAAAGTTGGTGCAACTATGTTGGCTGCATATATGTTTAGGATAGATATTTCTTGTTGATGGCGTGAACCTTTTATCATTATGTAGTGGCCCTCTGTATCTTTTTTAATTTTTGATAGCTTAAATGGTATTTTGTCTGAAATTAGGATCACGACTCCCCCTTTATTTTGTGTTCCATTTGCCTGAAAATTTGTTTCCCATCCTCTTACTTTGAGTCTGTGTATGTCCTTTCTAGTGAGATTGGTCTCTTGAAGGCAGTATATTGTTGCCTGGTGATATTTTATCCATTTTGCCATTCAATGTCTTTTCAGTGGTGTGTTTATTCCATTCACATTCAGGCTAATTATTGAAATGTGAGATTTTATCCTTATCATAAAGTTCTTATATAGTTGTTGTTCTTCCACTTGGATTTGGTTTTTTTATTTTTATTTTTTTTGTCTTTCTTTTGGTTTTCGGGTTGGTTTATGTATATTTTATTCTTTTCCCTGTACTCTTTTGAAGAATGTTGTTCTTTTTTCCTTTTCTTCTGTGTTTAGTACTTTCTTAAGTATTTCATGTAGAGGTGGTTTGGTGGCAGCATAAGTTCTTAGGGATTGGATATCTGGGAAAGATTTTAATTCTCCCTCGCTGATGAAGCTTAGCTTGACTGGTAAGGTTATTCTTGGTTCAAAATGTTTGTCTTTTAGGACTTTGAAGATAGGGCTCCAAGCTCTCCTAGCCTGCAGGGTTTCTGTAGATAAATCTGCTGCTAATCTGATTGGTCTTCCATGGTAGGTGATCTCTCCTTTTTCTCTTGCTCCCTTTAGGATTTTTTCTTTTATGCCTACTTTGTTTAGGCAAATTATTATGTGTCTAGGAGTTAGTGTTCTTATTTGTTGTCTTGCAGGGGTTCTCTGAATCTCTTGTATTTGAATTTTTTCATCATTGATTAGATAAGTGAAGTTTTCTTGAATGATCTCATGGAAGGTTTGTTCCAGTGTGGTCTCTGTCCCTCTTTCTGCCTCAGGAAGGCCAATTACTCTTAGGTTTGGTCTCTTGAAGTGATCACTCATCTCTTGAAGGTTTTGTTCTGTCTTTTTGAGCTTGTTTTCAAGAGTTTGGGTTAGTTCTATATTTTGGTCCTCAAACTCTGAGATTCTTTCTTCTGCTTGGGTAATTCTGCTTTCCATGCTTATCAGTTTGTTATATTTCATTCACAGTATTCCTTATTACTTTTATCTTAGATATCAACTCCTTCCTAGTTTCTTCTTGTGTCTCCTCAATTCTTTTTAATCTCTCCATTATTTTCTTGATATCTACGTTTGTAGTTTGAGACCCTTCATTCTGGGGACTCTTCGTTGTTTGCATTCCGAAGTCAGTTTTCTCAGTGTCTGCCCTCCCGGGGGTCTGGGAGAGACCCATACTCTTCTTTTGGTTTATCTTCATTTGTGTAGATTTTTCTCTCTCTCCCCCCTTCCCTCCTCTTCTTTAATTCTGTTTTTGAAGGAAGGTGGGGTTTCTTTTATTTCTCTTCTGCAATATGCTGTTCTTCCTTATGAGGGTCTTCTGACTTTGTTCACTTTTGGGGTTGGAGTGTAGGCTGCAATCTGTACTTTTTGCAATTTTGATGTTTAATTGAGAGGGACACTGTGGTTCAGATTGTATATGCTGATTCTAGCATCCACAAACAGGTGTATGAGCACACTGGAACCTATTTCCCTCTGCCTTACAATCTGTCCGTTCAGCAGTATGTAGTTTTGGTTCGTTTGGAGAATCTCACTAGTTCACCTATGCTGTCGCCATCTTGTTCCCCCCATAAAGTTTTATTATTGTCCCTCTTTTGAATTTCTGGCCTTGCGTATACACTCATCATTTTACTTAGTTCTGCATCCAAAGGCCCTATTTTTTTCTAGTGCTCTTTCCGTTAACTGATATGACTCACCTGCTTGGTTCTTCCTGGTGTCTCTTATTTCCTAGCAGCCTGTCCCTGTTACTCAGGTTTGAAGTGGTAGATAACAAAAGGTGTTCCTGCCAGTGTGGCCTCCTACCTCTCACCTGAGCTGTTCTAATTCACCAGGCTGCATGATCTGAAGGGGAAGCTGGGATCCTCACTCCTCAACTTTGACAACAGTTGGCAACCTATTGTACTTCCTCTCTCACCCTGTGCTGCCAAAGTCCTTCTAACTCCCAAGTAGAAAATGGCCCATTCCTTGTCAACGAGCTCCAGTTTCTAACCACTGTGAAAATTCTCAGCCCAAAGAGACTCCCTGGCATGGATGTAGGTGTCCATCTGGCAGTCATGTATGCTCTTTCAGTCCTTCCACCTGCTCTTCCATCTCAAAGAAGAGGTGAGAGACACCTGCCACTCTGCATACCTTCTCTAAAGAGCAGTCATTGTTATGCCTGCTCCTTATTTTATTAATTCTACACACAGTTTTATATTTTCTGGAAATCCCTTCCTTCATTTTTTTTTGGATTGGGTTAACTATTGCCCTGTCTCCTCTGAGGAGGTTGGCATGAGTGAAGATTAGGTTAATTGTTTACTTGATTCAGAATTTAAAGGCAAAGTAAGAATTTCCAGTTTTGTTTCCTTCAGCTGGAAGATGACATTTTGGCAAGTCAAGAATCAATCATAAGCTGTGGTTGTGTGTGTGTGTGTGTGTGTGTGTGTGTGTGTACGCTTGCGTGCACACTTGCATTAGCTCATTAAAATTTTTTTAAACTATCTCACTAATCATCAGGGAGATGCAAATCAAACCACACTGAGATACCACCTAACTCCAGTCAGAATGGTAGTTATCAATAACTCAAAAATAACAGTTGCTGGAGAGGGTGTGGCGAAAAGGGAACACTTCTACACTGTTGGTGGGAGTGCAAACTAGTGCAATCTCTGTGGAAAACAGCATGGCGATTCCTAAAAGCTCTAAATATTGACCTCCCATATGACCCCACAATCCTCCTACTGGGAATATACCCTGAAGAACTCAAATCACTCTATCAAAAAGATACCCGCACACATATGTTTATCACAGCATTGTTCACAATAGCAAGAACCTGGAAGCAACCATGCTGTCCATCAAAAGAGGACTGGATTTAAAAAATGAGGTACATATACACAATAGAATACTATGCAGTCATAAAAAAGAACAAAATCATGAATTTTACAGCAACCTGGATGGAACTGAGTCTATAATACTGAGTGACCGCTCACAGAAACAAAGATCTGAGTATCACATGTTCTCACTCATATAGTGGAACTTGAACATCCAACTTAATACTATAAGAAAATGACTGACAGTGTTGGGAAACTATGGGAGGGAGGGAAAAGGAGATGGGATTAACGGTACTAAATATCTGTCTGAGGATGGGGAGACACCTCTTATCAACAAGTGTGCCTGAACGAAGCATATTTGTATACCTAACCTTTAACTGTACCCCACAATATCATAATAAAAAGTATTGATTATAAAAAAAATTTTTAACTTTATTTTGAAATAATTTTAGACTTATAAAAATGTTGCAAAAATGTTACAAAGAATTCCAGAATACCCCTCACCTAGATACCCTAATTGTTAATGTCTTATATAACCACAATACAGTTATCAAACCAGGATATTAACTTCAAAGCAATATTATTATCATCTATTTTACAAATCTCAAATTTTTCCAGTTGTCCCACTAATATGTATTTATTTCTGGCCCAAGGTTTAATCCAGGATCACACACTGCATTTAAGCATTATGTCTCCTATATATATCTCCAGTTTTATTTAATCTGAAACAGTTAAAGACTTGGGGTTTTTTGTTTGTTTGTTTGTTTGTTTCTTTGTTTTTTGAGTTGGAGTCTCACTCTGTCGCCCAGACTGGAGTGCAGTGGCCGCTCCCAGCCACCTGCTGGGCTCCGGCGATCCTTCCGCCTCAGCCTTCCCAGTAGCCAGAATTACAGGCATGCATTACCACGCCCGGCTTATTTTTTGATTTATTGTAGAGATGAGGTCTCACTGCCCAGGCGGGTCTCAAACCCACGGGCTCAGGCAATCCACTCACCTCAGCCTCCCAAAGGCACGGGATTACAGGCTGAGCCACCGAGCCTGGCTAAGACTTGGTTTTTTTAAGGAGCATTACCACTAGCTGATGTCTAGATAGTTGAACACTAGTAAAACATCCCATATCTGTTTCCATCTTGGAGTATACCCTGAGACTGTTATCACTGTCCTCCCTCCATCTATAATAATTAATTCCTGTCCACAATTAGACCATTTATTTCTCTCTATGTCTCTTCTTCCAAAGGTTCTCTGATAGATAGTCTTAGGTTTGTAGATTTTCTTACAATGCATCTATTTATTTTGAACATTTTATCTTCTGCCCTGTCTGCTCATGCCATCTGTTCTTCCTTGTGCAGTTGACTATATTTATCAACTATATTGTAGTTGTTGGTTTAAAGACATTTGAGGCCATGATGTTATCTTAGTAGACATTCTGAGGCGTAGACCCCACCTCTGGCAGCAGCACTGGTTACTGCCAGCCCTCTCTCAGATGTTGGGTGGTGATTTATGGGAGTGGAGATTATGGTTGGGTTAGCTTCAACTTTTTTTCCCCCTCTGTGGGAAGACAGTTTATAAAAGAAAAATCTTTTAAGAGTGACTTTGTTCACTTGAAGAATGATTGAACTGGCTCTTCTGTCCATTTCTGCCACTTCCTCTTATACGCTAAATGCCAGAAAGTGGTAATATTTGTTAGTGATCAAACCAAAGATGGTGTTTGATCACTAACATAAAAACATATGTTGACAGAAAGACCTAGAGCCATTTTGAGCATTAGGAAGTCTGTGAATTGGATTATTTGCTTTGTGGTGAAATGTGAAACAAGATAAGCATTTTTGAAAAACTATCTGGGTTTGTTGAGTCAGGCCCAAGTGTGGTAAAGTCAGGAAAACTCACGATGCCAGGGTTACTGCATTCTTTTTAGTTGTGTTCCCCCAAATCCTGCCCCATGACCTTGGAAGAAAACTCCAGAACCAGTAAACACATGCTGAAAGCAAAGGCATTTCATTTTGGTTATTTGGAATACAGTGCAGACGTGCAGTCTAGTGGTTATGCCAAAGGGAGGGCAGAGGGAGTGTGGCCCTCAGCACCTCAGCCAGCTGCTGCTGCTGCTCCCTGGCACTGTGTGGTCTTGACCCAATGCCCAGAAGGACACGGTCCCCCCACTTTCTGCCTCTCTATTTTTAAAAGCAAAAAAAGAGAAGGAGATTCCTCAGCATAGAAATATGTCCTCTTACAATTACTTATTGCTAATTAGTTTGCTTTCACCATAAATGTAAAAAGAGTATTCCCTCAGCTAGACTAAGAAAACTATCAAGCATTCTTGGTGTAAGTTGATGTGGATTTTCTGTTAGTTTATTTGCTTCTTTGCTGGGGAGAGGGTGCCTAGCACTGAAATATATTGGAATACATTTTAGCTTTCTCTTCTTGGAACTACTTTGGTGGGATGAGCATCATGTTTCTCCAAAATAGTTGTTGGCTATGCCAGACATTTGGATGGATACTAATACTTTGCTTTAGCAATTTCTTTTCCCTTCCTTCCTTCCCCTCCACTCCCCCGTCCTCCCCTCTCCTCCCCTCTTTTCCTCTCTTTCTCTTTCCTTTCCTTTCCTTTCCCTTTCTTTCTCTCTCCTTTTTCCTTTTTTATCTTTCTTCTTTCTCTCTCTGTCCTTTTTCCTTTTTCTTTTCTTTCTCTCTCTTTCTCTTTCCTCCCCACTCTCTCCCTCCCTCTCTCCTTCTCCTCCCTTCCTCCTCCCTCCCTCCCTCCTTCCTCCCTCCCTCCC
>NW_007260593.1:70435-87586 GCF_000164805.1 Carlito syrichta
CCCTTCCTCCCTGTCTCTCTCTCTTCCTCCCCCCACCCTCCTCTCTCTCTTCCTTCCTCCCTCTCTCTTCCCTTTCTCCCTCCCTCCCCCTCTTCCTCCCTCCCTCCCTTTCTACCCTTCTTTCCCTTCCTCCCCTCCCTTCCCAGGGTCTCACTCTGCTGCCCAGGCTAGAATGCAGTGGCATGATCACAGATCACCACAGCCTCAACCTCCTGGGCCCAGGCCATCCTTCTGCCTCACCCTCCCGCATAGCTGATACTATAGGCACATACCACCACTCACGCTAATTTGTTTTTACTTTTGTAGAGATGAGCTCTTATTATGTTGCCCAGGCTGGTCTGGAACTCCTGGGCTCAGCAGTTCTCCCATCTGTGCCTTTCAAAATATATGATTACAGGCATGAGCTACTGTACCTGGCCTTCTTTCTTTACCTAGTTCATACCCAGGTTGTTAACCCAGGAAGATGTTGACCTACTGAGGCAGGGGTTGATCATGTCTTTTATGTCATTATTATTATTATTATCTACATGTGGTACTTAGTAGAGTGCTGTAAAATATAATTAGTACTCATTATTCATTTAATTAATTTGGAGACAATAAGATGAGTGGTGTTCTGTAGTCTAGTCTATTATTCTAGTCTATAATCAAGTTAATTTGTTGAATGTTTTAGATTCTGGTCATTATTGGGCCACTATAAGTAGAAATCTGTGAAGTAAAGAATCTTGACTTGTTTTTTACTATTACTATTACCCCAGCACCTAGAAAAGCTCCTGGACAAGATCATTGAACATATTGATTGAAATTCCAGGCTCAATAGTTATCTTTTTTCAAGTCAGGCATTGTGGCACATACCTATAGTTCCAGCTACTCTGGCTGAGGGAGGAGGATCCAGGAGTTTGAGGCTGTAGTGAGCCATGATTGCTCCTGTGTATAGCCACTGCACTCCAGCCTGAGCAATATAGCAAGACCCTTGAATGAACAAAAGAGAACCCATGTTTCTCTTTTTTGACACAGGATTTTAAATTACTGCATTTATTTCCATACTTCTCATTTCTTAGTGATTGTTGGCATATGGTAGAAACCAGTGTGCTGTACCAGAGAAAATCTCAGGTCAGAAGGTGTTTCAGGGTTGGGAATTGGTTGAGAAGTTTGTAATACTGTCTCTAGCACCAACAGTAAAATTAGGATGAATGTTTGTGTGTGTGTGTATGTATATGTATATATAATATGAATACATACATGTACTTGTATGTATATGTCATGTATATTTTAATTACTTGCCACCTGCTGGCTTTCCTTGGATTTATGATAAATGACAGTTGTGCTCAGAATTCTGGTTCCTGTGATTGTGCTGCCATGTTATGAAAGCAGGTGTAACACCAGCTTCCTTGAGGCCATGCAAAAGAGGCTGTTAGTTGGTTGATAAGGTTGATCTTAGTCTTCCATTTCCTAAGGTGATTTCTTTGTTTTAGCCCTTTATATAGAATGTTAAAAGTATGTACTGTAAAAAAAAAAAGCATGTGTGTATACACGTATGCACACATACACACACACACCTGCAATGATGAGGTACAACAGAGAAGTTAGCAACATTCATTATGATTCTACAAATGGGTTCACTGTATGCAAGGGGATTCATGGCACTGGCAATAGTGAAAAGGCTAAATGCATGGACTTTGGAGTCATCCAGACTGACCTTGAATCCTGATTCTGCTGTGGAGTCTGGGACAATGTATCTAATTTCTCTGAGTCTCAGTTTGCCCAACTATAAAATGGCAAGAGTAATTGTACTTCTGAGGTTTTCAGAGATAACACATTGTTTCACATCCATTCAATAAAAGTTAGCTGTTCAATTGGCAGCAAATTCCAGTGGCTTCTAGATTTTATATATCCCTACATATATATTACAGTATGATCTAGAGAGTAATAAAATTTATCTTGAATCTGTGCTGACTACCTTTTGTGCTAGTTTTAGTTGGTTGAATTACAATGATTCAGAAAAAACCTAACTACAATATATTCTGTCTTCTTTTTTAGAGCAGAACTTGGGGACAGAAAGCAAGAAAGCCAAAATAATACTACTTTAAAAGTCTTTTGACTAAAAATTGAAGAGAAATATAGTTTGGAAATTATCAGACCAATCTTGAAAACTTTGTGTTGATATGGTAGCAGTACATTCAGCAAGCACAGAAATGTCCCACTGAAGCATTATAGTTTAATTTCCATAGAGAGTTGATGTGGCACACAATTGGTGTGTACTACCATCTAGTCTTTGTTGCAAAAAACTCAGGGACCAAGTGATGAATATGCTCCTCTCTCTAAACAGGCTCAGGACCCGAACCCTGTCACTCTCTCCAGTTCCAGAAAGCCTTCATTTTTGCTATAATCATCTCCTTAGCCCTAAAATTCACTATAATGAGTATTGGCCTTCTACTATTCTGTGATTAGAACCAGTGTTACACCATATGAATCAGTTTTTGGAGGTTCAGGTCAATTTTACCCAGAGTACAGGCTATTTCATTGGTATCAATCAGTATATTTTCACTTGGATTCAAGACTTTTCAGTACAATGTTCTAAACTCCAACTGTCTTGTAGTTGACTTTGTCTGTGTATTCATCAGAATCAAAAGAGGATTGGTGCAAGCAGAGGAAGCAGTCAAACAGGGCAAGTTTGAAGGGCAAAGAGGGAAGGAGGAAGCTGGAGTGTGAATGAATTCCACTGATTTGGCAAGCCAGGCTTCTCACTCTTTGATCCATGGATCAATATGGGGGGAGATGTAGTGGTAATGTCTGTAAATGCTAGGAGTGACACCCAAAGTGTGTGTGTAGGAGCATGCTAAGGAGAAAAGTCTCTAGTATTTAGTAGTTTGTCAAAGGACTCTGACCTACTGCCAAAAAATGATATTTGTGTACCTGATCATTTCGTGAGAATAAATATTTGGAGAGGGGGCTTTCTGTTCTGAATACCCATAAATATCATGGCATATTGTGTTTCCTGCCCCACTTGTGTGTTGAAGGGGATTTGGGGAGACTTCCCTTCTAAGTACATTTATCTGCCTCTGCTTGCATTTTGAGCTTGCCTAGAGATAAAATACAATCTTGTTTCTTTCATTGATGAGTTATAGAGAGAATTTACCTTAAGGTATATGAGTGTGAGAAAGAGAGAATGATAAAGGAGTTTGAGAAATAATGTAGAGGGGCATGACAGGCAAAGATCTAGAGGCAACCTGCATGCATTGAGGGATGTCTTCAGTCTCACTGTGGGTTTCCATATTGGAATAACACTGACAGTATTTCTTTTCATTAGTGCATGTGCTTTTCTTTTTGTGACTGCTACCCTTAGCGATTGAACTCAGACTAGTGTTATGATTTTTAAAAACTTTTTGGGATATCTTTTAAAAGTTTTGCTTGCAAGAAAAAGAATTAGAATTGATATTGAATCTTCTTTTTTCTACACAACTGTATTCCTTTCAGTGTCTCTTCCTGGTTCAAAAAAGAAATCCTTAATGTGATTCTTTTTTGTTTGTGTAATTTCATTATTGTTATCAAAATGCCACTTGTCCCGCAGTGACACACAATTTGAGTTATTGACCAAGAAAGACTACCTCAAGGTTATAAGAAGATTTGTAAATCTGCACTTGTTTTAGTTTTATCTCAGACTGAGTTAGGATAGAAACCTGTTTAGAATAAAAAAAGACCCTCTTTCAAATGTGGACCACAGAGATGGTTACATGAGTTACATGAAAAAGAAAACTATTCAGGAATGTGAGACAAGTCCCGTGGAAGGCTAGTGTATGTTAGGAGAACCCATTCTGCACACAGACCAATTACTTCTCTAGTGCATTTCTTGTCAAGTAGTTTCTAGGATGGTAGGTCTTTGGGAAGTGGAAAAGGTTTTTTTTCCTAAAATGGTCACTGTATTTGAGAGACCTTTGAGAAATGCTGGAAATGTAAAATGAGGAAAGGGCAGGCACCAACATTTACTGCTCATTTGGGCACTGGCCCCTCTTTGTATCACTTGGAGTAGCAGAATGAGGACCAGATTGGAATTTGGGATGGAGTCTGTTCTAACCACCTAGCTGTGAACTTTGGGCAATTTAGCTAACTTTCATGACTTGATTACCCGACAGGTGGAAGGTGTGTCAATCTTTAGGATCTTATTGATCTTTAAGGGTTCTCCCAGCTCTGAGATATGAATCCAAGTCTTCTGACTAAACAGCCAGTCTAGATCTGGCCATGCAGAGTAGCTGAGGGCCCTGCTTCCAAATCCCCATGCTGCTCTGCATGTTTATTTAGAATGCTTTTTAACATCTGCTGGATTGGAGGTGAGCAGAGTGTGAGTGGAACATGTGAGTTCAAGGTATGGAGTGTGTATTCGTTTCCTAGAGCCACTGTACAAATTACCACAAGGGGATGGCTTACATTAATAGGAATGGATTCTCTCAAAGTATTGGAAGCCAGAAGTCCTAAATCAAGGACTTGGCAGCACCATGCTTCCTGTGAAGACTCTGGGGAAGAATATTTCCTTGCCTTTTCCAGCCTCTGGTAGCTTCAGGCATCCCTTGGCTTGTGGCTACATCATTCCAGTCTCTGCTTCTGTCTTCACATGACCTCTTCTCTTTTGTCTCTAATAAGAGCACTTGCCATTAGATTTAGGACCCTCCCGGGTAACCCAGGATGATCTTGTCTTCCCAGATTCTGAACTTAATTACATCTTTTCCCAAATAAGGTTACAGTCACAGAATCTGAGGTTGAGGATAAGGACCTACCTGTTGGTAGGTCAGCCACTAGCATAAGGTATTTTCCATTCAGTCACTAGCATAAGGTATTTTCCTTTCTTGATCTGTGCATTTTAGAGATGTCAATGCCATTTTTGCTGCCAAGATTTGGCTGTGAAAGATGTCTCTGGTTGGGAAGGGCTCTTTTGGATATATTGATTTTACTATTGTCTAATCAGAGGTGTACTCAAATCTATTTTGGTGTTTGCTTGGACATGACTTTCTTATTCCCCTTCAGCATTCCATGCAGATGTCACAGTGTAACTGCAAACAGAGGGAAGAAAGCCTTCATTTCTTGGTGGAGGTGGTGAGATCAGGGTCCTGTTGATAGAAAAGTGAAAAGCTATTATTATTATTTGTTGGGTGCCAGCCGTGGAGGCCCGCCTGAGCGTTAGGGATCCAGGTGGGCTGTGGACCCTGAGACCACTAGGATGAGTTCAGGAGCTGATGGCCCATTCCCGCTTCCCTTCTTTGCTGTTTGGCACATCCCACTAGTAGGGACTTTGATGATCTAAGCATGAAGTTCTGAGAGTATGACAGGCATGGCTGACTTTAGGAGTCCATTGTTCCCGTTTCTCACAGACTGCAGTTTCGGCTTTAAACTTAACATAATTCAAACTCAGGTCACATTTGGGAGCCTTTAATATGGTACAAGCTTCTTTTAAGATTTAAAAGTATATTTGTAGGATTAGTATATACATATAAAGTACTGTTTCAACCTTAATAATATAGATAATCATCTAGAGTTATTAGAAATGGCCCAACACGAACTTTGGGCTGGGCCACATTCCTAAGGGCCCGGCACATACTTTGGACTAGGCTGCTTTCTTTTAAACCAGTTTTTATCTACCGTTAGTATAGGGTTTTTTCTACTTATTATAGAAATTGAATTTATTTTATTCATAGAAAGTATTGTAGAATAGATTATGCTACATCAGTGAATTATGTTAGTTCAAGCATGATCAAACATGATATTTTGAGGTTTAATAAGAATACAGCTAACTTTAGAAATTTCATTGTTTCCATTTTCTACATTTGCAGTTTTGGCTTTAATACAATTTACAGTTTATATTTGGGTTTTTATTTTTTAGAAGCTTTATTGCTGATGATCAGCTTTATATATTAGGATTAGGAATTAGAAACTTTTATAGAGTTAAAATAGATATATAGGATTTTAGAACAGCCATTTTGTTAAGAGATCGTAATCAGTTGTTCCCAGAAACGGCCCGGCATGATCTTTTGACTGGGCCACATTCCTTAGGAACTGGTTTGGGCTATAATTAAGAGTTTCTATAGTGTAGGTAGAATTAGCGTAAAATAGAAAGGAATTAGGATTTAAGTTGGTCATTAGGTGTTGTGTATGCATAAGTTTTAAAAGTTGTTGATTATTAGAATGTTATAATGTTAGAATTGTTGTATTGCTTTTGAGGAATATTAACCAAGCATGAGGAACAGTGAGATAATTTTGGGATCCTCCTTCCTCATACTTGAGGAAACACCTGGTGGGTGGCAGACACTCCTCATCCACCTGGCTTTGTGTTCATGTAAATGTCTTGTGATTTAATTGGGATTGTTCTTCCTCATGCCTGAGGAAACACCTGGTGGGTGGGAGACACCCCTCACCCACCTGGCTTTGTGTTCACATGAAAGACTTGTGAGACTGTCTGTGTAAAATTTGGGGAAAAATGCCCACTGTAACTTCCCATAAATGGCTTCTGCTCAATCCATTGAACAGTTGTCCATTTTCTTTCTTTCTCTTTCTTTTAATATCTATCCCTCCATCTTTCTTTCTTTTAATATCTATCCTACAGAATCAACTTCTGCACTAGACAGAGTCCAGTCTCTTTCTTTCTCCCCCCTTTTTCTTTCTTTCTCTTTATCTCTCCAGAATAATCGCCAGTGCCACCACACCTCCCAAGGGACCCCCTAAATCTCTCTGCAGGGGCTGGCCCCCTGCAATTATTATTTTAAAAGGATCCTGAATCTGTTCTGTGGACTGTCATTCTGTTATTCAAAGGTACAAACAGGTATTTGCTCTTAGGTTGCCTGGTCATTGCTGACTTCCATTACCATCGACAGTTGGCCATTGTTGTATATTTTTAACATTCCAACTGCACTTGTTTGTTAATAGCCACAATGTCATGGAGAGGTTGTAGCTTGTAGCACCTTGTCCCTGCTAGTGCATTTAAGTTGTTCTGTGGTCTAGCTTGACAAAATGGACACCTACACCAGTCAGGATTTCCCTCATTGGATTCTGCCTGCCACTCTTACTCATTGATTCTCAAGGGGAGGAGATGAGCTGCTTTTCAAAATTAGAGCCTCTGAAATTCAATTCAGTGAATATTGATTGGGCATCAACTCTATACAGATTCTACACAGGTGCCGAGAGAGTTAACAAACAGATTGGGCACCTGCACTTGTGTCATAAATAGTTCCTTTATCCTTCTCTTGTTGCACCTTTTTTTTCCAACCCTATGCAATGCAGTGGTCAGTCGTTTTAAACTGAACACCTTTATTGTTTTAAAACTTTAATGCAAAAAAATCTTTATGAACCAAATGTATGCAGATATATATGGTCCCTCATAGCTTGAGTCTCATTTCTCCTAGGTTTGCCACATTCAATAGTGTATTTCAGGTCCCTGCTTGTTTTGCCACCTCCTTCCCTTCTTATTGGTTGGCTCTTTAGGCCTTGACCCTGGAGAACACTGTGTGTTTTGCTAGTTCACTGACTGGGGCTTGCCAAAATTAAGATAGCTTGCCCTGTATGGATGGGATTATTTTTTTTTTATGTTTGAGGTAGAGCTTATGAAGTACCATTGACAAAAGGCCAACAAAGAGTTTTACTGTCCCAGCTTCTTTAAGATTTGGTGACTAGGTATTACCTCTGCCTGAAGGTAAACTTCTCAACTGCCTGTCTGGGAGGGGCCCACAGAACTATCTCAGTTTGGCACCAAAGATGACATCCCACAGAACCTTGGTTGGCATGTTCCATTTGGGGTGGGGTATACCAATGTTAGCATTACATTCTTCAGACCTGGGTCTTTGTTGGCATCTGATCATAACCCTCTTGTCTCTTTTGGACCACTGATGGAAAAATTTCCCTCGTTCTTTGATAGATTGTACGGGGCAAGAGATATACTGTATAAGCAAAGGAATTTTTTAAACAAGATATTTATAAATATCCCATGTTTTCATTCCATAGCCTATCTCTAGGAAAGGGCATCCAGACATGCATGGGGGGATATTGTTAAAGACCACTAGATAATCATCAAGACCTGGCTATCCCACACCTTCTGTGAAATAGAGGAATGTTAGTCCCCACATGGAATTTTCCCAATTTAGAGCCGACATCAGGCTATGCTTTCTTTCTCTGCTTCTGTGATCAGAGTTCTGGCTGTGCTTGTATGTCCCTTGACTTCTGGTAGAGTCCCTTCATTCTTGTCACTGAAAATTCTCAATGTTAACTTTTCTCTGTGTTACAAGTATGTTTTCTAATGAGTTGATGAATTACCCTTCCCACTCAACCTCAATGCTGCTGGAGTCATTCAGTTGGTTCTGTTTTCTTTCCAGCTCTGTTTTTTCTCTCTAAAAAATACCCAGCTTCCATGTTAGTCCTGACTCCTATGTTTTTCAGCTGGGATCTCTACACCCTGCCCACTGGGAAACTTGCCATTTCCCCTGCTTAAATCAGCAGGTTTTTCAGATGGCACACTATCTGGTGCACAGTAGCATGCAGTATGTGTTGAGTAAGTGTATGAAAACTGACTAGTGGCCAGTGGTGATATGATGTCAACTCAAATGTGTTTTGATGCCAGCTGACTAAACAGAGTCCTGTGTCCTCATGGGTACACTGAAGTATCTGTCTTAGGTGTTTGGTTGTTTAGGAACATGCAGTATACCTTTTTACTGAGATATTTGACATAGAGCCAATTCCTGTATTGCTTAAATGCCCTCAAAGGAGACTGTCAGTTGAAAGGTGTACCATAAATTTAAAAATTACGTTTGGGGATCAAGAAGGAACCATCTTATTAGGATTATAAGATGGATTTCAATTTCAGGGGAAAAAAAAGATGTTTCAGAATCAAGGAAATATGGTACATATTAATTCCTAGTGGTATGCTGTGATTGGCCTGGAGGACCATATAGGAAAATTATGTAGACAGGTACTTTTTTTGATGGAAGACCCCTTTAAAAGTTCAGTCAATACTATGGGCTCTAACAAATGGGCATACCACAAAAGAAATTTGGCACAGCACTTATGGATCCTTTGAATCTACCCATATAACAAATCTCCAACATCAAGCATTTAGAATAGCATGTCCTTATTTGACTTTGTTAGGAAAGTTCTCCAAGGAATGACTGAGGAGGAATTTTGTAATGTTTTATATGAGGAACCTTGTTTAGATTATTAACACCAAAGGATTCTTTAGGCCTTTAATAGGGAAAATGGAAATAGACAACGACCAGTTCCAGATATGAGTCTTTTTGTGACCTGTCTCTTTGACCAGGATTCAGCTTGTGCTGTCCCTATGCAACATGTAGCACACTCAGAGTGAGTCCTTATTCAGCTTCCTGCTGACTTGACTTTGTTTGCTCAGAATGCCAGAGTCTTGGCTGCAGGAGTGAGTGGAGTCCAGCCAGCCTGGTCTCTCTTTAGTACTAGAGGGCTTCTTTCACTTATGAGTTTTGAAGACAACAGCGGATTAGTGGAGAATACTTAAACCCACACCAGGCATGGTATTAAACACAATTATAGACATAGGGGTCCTCATGTATCAGTGATTTTGTTATCTGAGCCCCTGAAGTTATAAGCTTACCTAAGGTAGCAGAGGTTATGAGTAATTGAAAATACTAATTGATGACTGATGATTAATTAAATTAATCATTGCTTAAACAGTCTTCCCTGCTTAACACTTTCATTTATTTTAGGTCATCTTATCTGTGTCCTGGTTTGTTTTTGAATGACAGATAAACAGTCAAAAGCAGGGCAAAAAGAAATAGTAAATCTTAAAAAAAGATGTGGGATTTTATGAGTCTGTGGAAGTGGTATTGGAGACCTTTTGATTAGTGTATGTAGTCATGAGCATAGGAGGATCTGGCAGTATTAGAGCAGTGAACAGTTGGAGAAGAGAAAAGAGACTTGACGAAAGGAGAGTGATTTGAATCGAAGGATTAAAAATTGACTTTGGGAAAATTGATGAGGCTCTCAATTGTTTTTGCAGTATGACCATCTTTGTGATGATGCTGTTAAAGTTGAATTTAAAGACTGTATTACAGCATTATCATGAAATCTTGTAGGAAAAGTTATATCTCTCATTAACACTTAATTTAGTCTTTTAAGATTTTGCACACAATTGAAACAGGAATGTAAATCTTACTTAAATATAAGGTAATAGTTGTGTGCTATGGTTCACATCTGTAATCCCAGTGCTTTGGGAGGCCAAAGTGGAAGGACTGCTTGAGGCATATAGTTTGAGACCATCCTGGGCAACATAGTATGACACCCATTTCTACAACAAATTAAAAATTAGATGGGCATGGTGGCACGTGCAGATAGTGCCAGCTACTCAGGAGGGAGGCTGAGGCAGAAGGGTCACTTGAGCCCAAGAATTCAAGACTGCAGTGAGTATGATTATGCCACTTCCCTCTAGCTTAGGCAACAGAGCAAGACCCTGTCTCTAAAAAATAAAATAAAATAAATAAGGTAACCATATTTTGATTATTTATTATTTCATTTTTCAAAAGAAAGTTTCATCCAGCGCCCCCCCCTTCCCCTAGACCATCATTAGACCATACAATGTTTGTCCTCACATTAAGGGATTCACTTTGTGGCTTTGTCTTTGTACCGATTTCCTAGGTAATAAGGCCCTCCTTCCTAGACACTAAAGAATGCATAATAGGCAGTGAGTTTGGTTGTTTGGTACATATTTCTAGATCCTTCTCCCTATGGAGAACCTCTGCTCTAAGTTCATCTAGTTTTCTGTGCTGCACTGTTTTAATTCTCTGCTACCCTGTGCTAGGAAGCCACTTCTTGCATTGCAATGCACACTACTTTTTATAGAAACTGCTCTAGCACTCTATGCCTGGAATTAGAGTTCAGCTTATGTACAAAGAATTTAGCAATTGAAATGCAAAGGAAACTTGTGCCTATCAAAACACTGCAAGCATCTCTTTCTATCTCACCAGTTCATCCCTCTATAACACGCTGCCTTTTACACATGCCCAGGTTCTCAGTCTGGAAAGGTACTTGAACTGTGGCATATGCCTTTGAAGTATACTGCAGATAGCTTTTCTAGAGAAGTGTTTATTTCATAATGTTTTAGTTAAGAAAGACTTGTGACTTGAATGTAATTTGAACACATTTGAAATAACAGAGGAATGTGTGTAAGGACCCTTCTCTCTATTTGCTTTAAAATAAAAATTGGTTGTGAAAAATTCAAAGGACAGAGATGAAAATCTGAAAGAGGCCCTGAAGCATGCATGGTCATTTTTTAGACAAGAAATGCTTTTTGACTTTAAGTCATATGTTTAGATATACCACTTCCTTTCCCTGAGTCGGCACCCAGATTATGTTTTAAACATGTTTTAAGATTGTGTTGACTCAGCCTTTATGCAAAGATAATCTCCATAAAGTGCCTATTGAGTTAACTGCAAGGCTAAAAAGCCTCTGAGAAATTTATAGTCAGAGCTAAAAATAACTGCATTAATCATATATTGAATGTATTCAAAATAAGCAGTATAAGCAGATTCTTTTTTTCAGCAACCTTCCTTAAATATTGTGACCTTGAGATACAGATATGCTAATATGCAGGAAAATATGAGTGTCATTAGAAATTAACTATATTATTAAAAATGTGTATGTTGTTTTTAGTTTTGTTTTCTCGTGTGATAAGGAATGATTAGACTCTCAGACTATCAGAGCTGGAAGAGCCCTTAGCAATCATCTTGAACATTTTTCTCACTTATTGAAAAAAGGCCCAGAGAAAGAAAATGAATTCCCTGAATCACACAGGTAGCTAGTTGCACAGTGGCAACTAGAGCCCAGGACTGCTGGCCCCTCTTTTCATGCTCCTTTTGTTATGCCATGCTATTCTGTGAACATTCTGAAGAATGACACCATCAAAGCTCATTTATTCATTACTTTTATCATTTTTTGGCAGATTTACTAAACATTCACTTTACCCCATGTATTACTTTTTTATTGGTGTAACACAAGGGTCTCCAGCCTCCTGTCTGTAGCCTATTAGGAACTGGGCTACCCAGTAGGAGGTGAGCAATAGACTAACCTTGGAAGCTTCATCTATATTTACAGCCGCTCCCCATCACTCATATTACTACCTCCTGTAAGATCAGCAGTGGCATTAGATTCTCATAAGAGCGTGAACCGTATTGTGAACTGCACATGCAAGAGGTCTAGGTTGTGCACTCCTTATGAGAATCTGATGCCTGGCCTGAGGTGGAGCTGAGGCAGTGATGCCAGTACTGGGGAGTGGTTTAAATACAGATTAATGTTAGCAGTCAGGTTCGACTGCACAGAGACCATAATCAATTGCTTACAGACTCAAATCAAAATAATAATTTCATTACATATTACAATGTAAAGCGCACAATAAATGTAATGTGCTTGAGTCATCCTGAACCCATCCCTCCTCCCTGGTCCATGGAATCATTGTCTTCCACAAAATCGGTCCCTGATGTCAAAAAGATTGGGGACCATTGATGTAACAAATCACCACCACACAATGAGTAGGTTAAAACAACCTCTGCTTATTACCTCATAGTCTAGGATCTCAGAAATCTGTCATGGTGTGTGGATTCTCTGCTCAGGCTGAAAATCAAGGTGTTGGCTGGTTGTACTTTCCTCTGGATTTGGGATTCTTTTCCAAATTCATTTCTGTGATTGGCAAAATTCAACTTCTTGTAGTTGTAGGACTTGAATCCATCCTTGCTGGCCATCAGCCAGGACCCCTCCCACTGCTACAGGCTGCTCCACATTCTTTGTCATGTGACTCCTCCATGTTCAAGCCTAGCACAGCGTGTTGAATTCTCCCTGTACTTCACGTCTCTCTGATTACTTCCTCTGCTAGCCTCCAGAGAATATTTCCTGCTTTCAAAGAGCTCATGTAATCAGATTAGGCCCATCTGGATATATCTGCAAAACCCCTTTACAGCAGTACTTAAATTAGCGTTTGATTGTATATCTATAGGATGGAAATCTTGGGGGAACCATGTTTAGAATTTGCTGGCCACACCAAACTTATTTGGGTGGCCAAACTTTAGACAACCCCTACCATTTGTGACACTGTTGTGAACCTGGAAATAAAGATGGGAAAACTCAACTATGTGGAAATGGCTTATTTTTTTATTAGAAAGGGCCAGGGATGGAAATAGCTCTAGGCAGCAATAAACTAAAATAAAGCCTATGCACTTGATTAAATAAAAAAGGCAGAGTCAGCAGACAAGGTAGCTAAAACTTGTAATCCTAACTCGGGAGGCTGAGGTGGGTGGATTACTTGAGGTCAGCTTGAGGCTGGGAGTTCAGAGCAGATCTTATCCCTACATAGAGAGATCTTATCCCTACAAAAATAAAAATGAAAAAATTAGCTAGGCAAGGTGGCGCACACCTGTTGTACCAGGTATTCAGGAGGCTGAGACAGAAGGATCACCTGAGGCTAGGAGGTGGAGGTTGTGGTGAGCCTTTATTGAATGAGACCCTGACTCAAAGAAAAGAAAAGACAGAGTCAAAGTTGTGGCCTGATGGCCATAGCTGACAGTTTTCAAGTACAGTAGATGGGTCAGAAGTGATTGTTGGTAGCAGAAGAAGAGAGAAATTATTATAAAAGCACAGTCATCTTGATTCACACACCTCTGTCCTCCTAATGATGACAGAGCACTGAATAGTAATAATGAGTCTAAGTTGACCAAAAAAGTTGAGTTCTATATATTAAGTTTAAGAAGAAAAAACATCTATGGTATACAACATTCCCCCCTATCTGAGGTTTCACTTTCTGGAGTTTCAGTTACCTGTAACCAACTGTAGTCCCAAAATATTAAATGGAAAATTTCAGAAATAAGCAGTTCCTAAGTTTTAAATTACATGCCCTTCTGAGTAGCATGATGAAATCACCGAGAACATTGAATCATCCCTTTGTCCAGTGCTGTCCACCTATTAGTCAGTTAGCAGTCATCTAGGTTATCAGATCAAAACAACATGATAAATATAGGGTTTGCTACTATTGGGGTTTCAGGCACCCACTGGGGGTCTTGGAACATATCTTTTGTGGATTGGGGAGTATCTACTGTTAATATGCAAGAAAATCCTCTCAAAAAATGGTTTAAAGTTTTGCATGTAAAAAGGCTAAGCTTAACTTAATGAGAAAATTACTCAATTTTAGTGAAACCCCAGTGGCTTCTTATCCCTTAGAATAAAACCCAACCCCCTGATGTGGTTAGAAAGGCCAGCCTCATTGGCCGTCTTTCTATGCCCCAGCATGCCAAGCTCTTTCCTATCCCAGGGCCTTTGCCCATGCTATTTTGTGAGTGTGCAGTGTTCTTCTTTCTGTTTTTTGTTTTTTTTTAACACAGCTCATTCTCTTCTTAAACTCTCAACTTAAAGACCATTTTCTCAGAGAGGCCTTTTCTGATTACTCTTTTTAATAAAATTACCACCATGCCTCTTCCCCATGATTGGTACCTTCTGTCAAATCACCTGCTTATCTTCTGCACAGTTTGCTATGTTTCCTTGTTTATGGTTTGTCTCCCTCCTTTAGAATGCCATTCCTTGAATTAGATGTTATCTAACCTATCTTTGTCTCTCCTAAGTCTAGATCAGAGCCCTGCACACAGTAGGCAGTCATTATTTGTTGGGTGTCAAAAAAAGAGGTCCATAGAATTTAAATGTTGTATTGTCACACAGGGGAATCATGGTGTAACAAGGAGTAACACCTTTAGTTTTAGGAGATTTTAGCCTGTAGCTTGACCCATTGGTATTCCTGATGACCACTTTGGCAACTGGGATAAGAATGACTTAATGACTAGCCCTCATACTGTTAATTATAGTAAGAGATAGATTAGCCTCCTGAGCCCTTGATATTTTCAACCATTCTCTCACAAGGATCTAGTCTATATTGAAAATATTCAACTTTTAGACTTCCTGGCTTTCCTAAATAACATTAAGTAAATGATAGTCTTCTAATGTCCCATTTGAAATGTTTTCAATTCACTGTCCTCACTCTGTTCATATTTTTTCTGCTTGCGAATTCACTTTCAAATTTGTTTTCATGTTCTGTATCTGTTAGACAAAAATGATAACAGATCTAGCTCCTGGTAGAAACTATACATCTTTCGAAGTGTGTTCCCAATCTCAGCATTCCCATCTCTGCTGAAAATATCACTGACCTTTTGAGATACTGTTATGCAAGGGTTCAAGCAAAGCCGGAAAACTGTGACTGGTGAAAGTGTTTTTTTCCCCCGAAGGTTTTTTTGTTGTGCCTTTTTTTGCATCTTTAAAACTCAGTTCAGCTCTCAGCCAGGACTTGTCATGATTAAGCAGAAATTCACAATGTACTATGTGGGTGGGTTGCTTTTGGCTTTTAATTAATATAAGCAAATAGTAGAAAACAACAATAAAAAGAATAGGAAAAGCCAATACGCTTTACACCATTTCTGGATTATCTGTCTTGTTGGGTGTAACGTGAGAACTGATATAGGGCTATCTTTATGGTCTTCGTCTCTTTCCAGCAGCCAGAAGACCTGTCAGATTTTTCTTATTAGACCAACAATTCTGAATGGTGGCTGTTATTTAGTTTGTTTGCTTTTTTTTTTTTTTTTTTTTTTTGAGTAGAAGTCTCTCTCTGTCACTCAGCCTGGAAGGCAGTGGCACACTCTTGGCCACCACAGTTTCAACCTGCTGGGTTCAGGTGATCCTTCTACCTCAGCCTCCCAAGTAGCTAGAACTATAGGCACACACCCACCATGCCTGGCTAATTTTTTTATTTATTGTAGAGATAGGGTCTCACCAAGTTGCCCAGGCTGGTTTTAAACCTGTGAGCTCAGGCAGTCCTCTCACCTTAGCCTCCCAAAGTGCTAGGATTATAGGCATGAGCCACTGCACCGGGCCTTGTTTTTTAAATTTCCGATTGATAAAGCAATTTGTGTGCCAAGCTTTTCTGCTTCTCAAATGTGAGAGAAGTAACATGAACCCCCAAGCAGGCAAGCCAGATGAAATGGGAATAGAACAGAAAGTAATCGTAAACTTTAACATAATTACAGAGAATCTTAATTCCTGATTATCTTACTTGCAAACAAGTAAATTAGAGGTAGAATGACTATATCAAAATTATTTCATATATTCATGTATTATACAGATGGGTATGTTTTATTAGAATATCTGCAGTGGTTTTTTTTTTATAGATCATCAAATCCGTAACAGAGAAGAAAACTGAAAGCTGATATGTACCAAGCCATTAAGATAAAGAAGCAGCCAGGCTCGGTGGCTCAGCCTGTAATCCTGCACCTTTGGGAGGCTGAGGTGAGTGGATTGCCTGAGCCCGCGGGTTTGAGACCTGCCTGGGCAGCGAGACCTCATCTCTACAATAAATCAAAAAATCAGCCAGGCGTGGTAGCGCATGCTTGTAATTCCAGCTACTCGGAAGGCTGAGGCAGAAGGATCGCTGGAGCCCAGCAGGCGAGGCTACAATGGCCAGGAGCGGCCACTACACTCCAGTCTGGGTGACCGAGTGAGACTCCAACTCAAAAAAAAAAAAAAAAAAAGATAAAGAAGCAATCAGAAGTCAAGATAAGTTATAATGAGTTAAATTATAATGATTTTTTTAAATGGATATAAATGTCAATGAGAAATCAAGATAAAGCAAAGCTGAAATTATGTATATTGATTGATTTAATGTGTCTAGTTTTAAATATGTTGTTTTAACTGATAGAAGTCTGAAATGCTAGACTATCTGTTTTTATATAGGCTACCTTACAACTGATACATAAGACATATCATATGACAAATATACCCCTTCACCCTTTAGGATATAACAGTTCAGTTGAGGAGATGTAGACATACAAGCAATAAGCATGAAATGTAAATAGGCTTAATGCAATTCCCCAAACTTCAGTTTTCCCCCTCCTTGATTTTGGTTATTTCCCTGTAACATTTATTCTATTGACTCAGTACTTTTCTTTGATTCACTTTCTTTATTTATAAAAAAAATTTCCTTTTAAAAATGCATATCTTACTACATAAATAAGTACAACTTGCTCTATAAAATAAATAAAATGTCAACAAAACTATATACTTAAGCTCTAACTAGATACTTTGGTTGCTAAAACTTCTAAACATATGCTCTGCTTTTCTGTGACACCAAAA
>NW_007260593.1:87606-128714 GCF_000164805.1 Carlito syrichta
GTTAAATATTGGGGACATGCTTAGATGATCTCACAAAGTTTGGAAGATAACAGAAGAGAATATCTTTCTCAGGTTGAGTATTCCTGGGTCACCTGACGGCATCTCTTGCATAGTAGCATAGATCCCATACTTGGGGACTGTGGGATTGATAGGATGCTGCTAAGATTCAGCCATGGCAATTTTGTTGATCTTGTGTGCCCAAGGAGCAGAAGCTGCTATTGAAGGTTATCCTGTGTAAATAGGTAGAGCATGATGATTTAAAGGGTTTGTAAAACTGGATAGTTGAATTTTTAGTAGACTGCCCTAACATAAGCCTTTATTTTCTCTCTCCTTCTCCTTTCACCCTTACAGTTGGACACAGGTCAGTTTCTGTTTTTAGTGTTTTGCTTTCAGAATGCAGAATGGCAGTTATTCTGTAAGGTTGGGATGGTGGGGAAAAGAACACAGGAGTCAAATATCAACACACATGTCCCTTTCTTTCTGAGAGGACTCGATTCCAAGTGGAGTCACCAATGGAAACTCTTCTGATGGCCTCCATAATGTTTGGGAGAGGGTATGCATACCTGGATGGACAGCTTTCAGGTATATGTGTATGGGCGGCTTTTGGCCACTTTGGAATTCCATGACTGATCTCCCCTGGCCCCCAGTAGGGTTCAAGTTCATATCAGTCCTTTAGTTTTCCAGAGTATTTTCACATACCTGATCTCATTTATCTGCATGTCTTCTGGTGGTGTGTGAAGTATAATTAGGAAGATAAATATGCTGCAAAAGTATGTGTAAATATTTGGCTTCCCAATTGCAAACAGAAATGACTTGGGCTCACCAAGTCCTCACCATTGTTTCCTTCCACTAGTGTGAATAATAAAGTGTTGATTGTAGGTGCATTTAATTGTTAAAAATCTTTATAAAATCCATATGGCCATTAAAAAAACCTAAGTTTTTTTTAATAGCTTTTGGAGTGATAATCTCTTTGCTGGAATAATTTATCCTAAGTCCCTAATTAAAAAGAAGGAGAAGATTTTACTTTAGTTCTTTGATTTTAGAAGAATGTGTAGGAAACATCCTTATGCACACTGGAGTAGGCAACCAATTCTTGATCAAATTCCCAAAAGTGAATGCCATAAAAAATAAGATAGACATGTGGGACCTCATCAAACTGCAAAGCTTTTGCACAGTAAAAGAAACCATCAAGAGAGGGGAGACAACCTACAGAATGTGAAAAAATATTTGTTAATTGTGTATCTGACATAGGCCTACAAGGATCTAGGATCTAAAAGGAACTCATACTAGCCGAAAGGGGGAAAAAAGCAAACAGTTATATTAAAAAGTGGGCAAAGGACATGAATATACACTTTTCAAAAGAAGATATGCAAGCGCCCAACACATACATGAAAAAATGCTCAGTCTCACTAACTCCAGTAAGGATGGCCTTCATCAACAAATTTTTAAAAAGCAGGTGCTGGTGAAGGTGAGGAGAAAAGGGATCACTTCTACATTGTTGAAGGGAGTACAGGCTGGTTCAACCACCCTGGAAAGCAGTGTGGCCGTTCCTAAAAGCACTAAAATTGATCTCCCATACAATCCATTTAAACCTCTCTTGGGAATATACCCAGAGCAACATAAATTATTCTACCAAAAAGACACCTGCACACGCATATTTATAGCTGCACTATTCACAGTAAGAAAAAAACATGGAACCAATCCTATGCCCATCAAAAGTGGACTGAATAAAGAAAATGTGGTACATATGCACAATGGAGTGTTCCACAGCCATAAATAAGAACAAAATCATGAATTTCACAGCACATTGGAGTTGGAGACCATCATACTTAGTGATCTGTCACAGAAACAAGTCGCTGAATGCAGAATGTTCTCACTCATAAATGGGACCTGAACATTAATACATTAGCACCAGGGAGGGATCAACAATCGATGGACACTGCCAGGGGAAATGGAGGAATGTAGCATCACAAAGGGTACCTGGTCCTAAGCCAGGGGAAGTGAGGGTCGGTTGGAGGTCCAAACTTCACTTGCATGCAGCCTGCTTGTATAGCTAATGCTAACTTGCACCCCACATATCTATAATAAAATAAAATTAGAAAGGAAAAGAAGAGGAATCCATACAAGAAGACCACTGGAACATTCATTAATGAGTTATCTTTTAAAATGGTAATCATCTGTGTTTTTACCAATAGGGCAAAAAGTAAGTAAGCTTTGATGTGACAACTCTTTGAATGTTGATACTACTATTACAACCATAAATAATGAATGCAAAGAAATGCTTAATAAATAGAACATATATGAGAATATATGTGTGTTATTATCACAACTGTGTGTATTGACAGCTTATATGAATGAATGTGATAGCACACACAGACACACACATATGCACACACACTCTCACATACATACAAAAACCCAGAGGAGACACAGGAATATAAAACAACTGCTGTTAGGGAGGTGAATTGTTTTTTTTAAAAAAAATCCTTCTTGAGGTGCCGTTAGTGCTATAATATTCTTAATGGGAATAAGATTCAGACGAAGGAAAAAAGAAAGATAAAAAATTGACCTATATATTAAAATAAGTGCCAATAAGACAAAATGGACTCTAGTCACATAGAGAAGTCAAATAAATGTGAATCTTAATAGAGCCATTAAATTCCAAGACTGTTAGAGGATGCATGTGGTATCAGTTTAACTTTTGATGGTGTTTTGGCACCACTGCTTTGGAAACTTTGGCGGTTTTCTGTTGTTGTTCTTGATATGTCTGAGGTTGGGGGTGTATGTAAAGAATTGACAAGTGATTGCGTTTTTGGTAGGCAGAAAGGAAGAATGCCACATTTTATTTTCCACCCGTGCATATACACAGCCACATCAGGTACTTTTTGTAGACCCAGTTAGTCATGTTAAGTGGATGAGCAGAGTGCATATAAAGCATTTGTTGAATATGAGCATTGATTGGTTGTAGGAAAATCCCCACTGAGGCCAGTGCTGCATACTTACTGAACACTCTTGAACCAGGCCTCCTGCTGGAGTTTGGGGATGGCAGTATAGTAAGCCCAGTTTCTGCCCTTTAGGGGCTTTTGAACTAGTAGAGGGAGATAGACACGTGAAGAAATAAATGGAGTCACGTTTGATTAGTGAGCATAGTTGTATCCAAATGCCAGAAACTGACTCAAGGGAGAAAGATAATTTTTGGCTCATGTATGTATCTAAAAGTTCCAGAAGTAGACTTTGACTCTTTTCTGTTTTCCTTTCTTATGACTTCATCCTCATGTTGCATCTTTGTGTGCGACCTATGAATCATCCACTTTGGGTGGCTCCACCTCCTGTCACCCTTACAGCCAGCAGTCCTAGCAAGAAGATGTACTTTCCCCCTGTTGTTCCAATACAAGTCTTGGAGTTGGGTCACATGTACGTCCCTGAACAAGTCATTGTGGCCAGCAAGAAGGAGAATAGAATATGCCGATTGACCAGATCTGGATCACAAGGGTAAAAGAGTGAGGAGCTGCTGGCACTGACATTTGCGAAGGAGTGGTTTCCCATAGAAGAATTGAGGTGTTATTAACAGAAGTGGGTATGGGTGTTGGGAAAATTAAAACAAGGATCCTGTCCCCTCGTCTTTCTCAATCAAAGCACTCTTTTATTAAATAAAATAAAAATAAAAAAATAAAAATCAATGATCACCACAACAGTAATCTACTAAAAGAAGTTTCTGTAAGATATGAGTGGGTAAGGGAGAAGATGCAGCATTTATTCCAGAAAGGCTTTTGGGAGAAGGCGGTACCTAATCAAATTTCGAATCAATGAATCAATGAATCAAAGGCTAAAGTAGCCATCTTTCAGGAGACATAGAATTCTTTTATATGAAACTTTTAAAAGTGATTCTGTTAAGTTGAAGTTCTGGTTTCAATCCCATTTTGGTGAAATTCAAAATTCTATAAATTCTTTGGGTGGCTTGGGAGGTTTGAGTTTCAATGACCTTGAAGACTGAAGTGTGGACTTAAAAACCTTCTCCCTCCCCCCTTCCCCAAGGTGTCCATTCTAATGATACTTAGTGTGATGAGTCTGTATATTTGGTGCATATTCAAAGGAGGGGGCAAACAGTCTAAGTTATAACTTTCTGCTTAGCACCTATCATTTGCAAGGGACTGTGCAGAATGTAATACTATAAATTCTCGATTACTGGAAAGGCAGAATAGCCATGGTTAAAAATAAGCAAATAAAACTAGCATGTTTTTGAAGAAGATGAAGTTGCAGGGGAAGGAACTCATCTATATTTTGGAAGATTCCAATTGTCTGAAACTTGGCAGTAGCCACTGGGAGACACCCACCCCCTACCCCTTTCTGGTTAGATGTGCCCTTGCCTCATTGCAGCCCTGAGTAGCTGCTACCTCCTGGGGAGGGGAAGCCCCAGGGTCTAACTCATTAGCTGTACTGCAAGAACTTTGCGCAGGGTAAGTCATATCTTTAAGTAAAATCTTCTGGTAGTCAGAGCTTGCTACTCTTCCGTGCCTGCTTATTAAAACAAACAAACAAACAAAACACAAAAAAACAAAAACAAAAACTGAGGCTGCTGCTGATGTCATGATGAGACTGGTGGTGATACCTTTTAAATGCTTACTGTGCACCATTCTTTTAGCCAAGAATGACACATCTTGTCTCATGGTCCTATGCACTCAGGTACAGTTATTATCCCTGTTTTGCATGTGAGTAAATGGTAAAGCTTAGGCCATATTCCTAGCTCTTTAAATTTAGCACCAAGCTAGTCTGGGAGAGCTTGAGGGCCTAGCCAGAGAAAGACAAGAGGGAGCTGGCATTAGGGAGGAGGTTAATTTCATTTCATGTCTGTGTGACACTGGGGATTTAGGTTACTAAGCAGTGATTCACAGTTGGGAGGTTATTTGCTGGAGAAGAGAAAGTCAGAAGATGTGATCACGGAGCTGAGGGTTGACCAGTCCTCCACCATTGGAAGCCTGCTCCCTTCTGCTTCCTTTGCCAGACCATTCAAGACTGTAGCTTGCTCAGAAACAAGCCACTGTCAATGGGCTTTCTTCTAATATTCAAGGAAAAAAAGTTTGTCTGAGTGGGGGACTTAGAGTCAACAATCAGGACTGCCTTAAAAGACTATTATCATTTTGGGCCTTTTTTGTTTTTAAATGAAGACTTAATCCCAAGACTTTGTATTGTAATTTTTATTTTTAAAATAAATTTTATTGTGTGTAGTTAAGATATACATCATGATATTGTAAAATATATGTGTATATGCTGGAGTCCTGCTCCCACTGGGTGTGAGGTTTCCTGAAGGAGAGATGGAGTAGGCAAAAGAAGGAATTTGCAATGAAAATAATGTATTTGGACACCTGCTTGCAGGACCGATCCCTGCAGGACAGATGCCATTTACTGTTAGTTAACAGAAAGTTTACCATTCGTAAAGGAGCCAGACAAAGAAAATTCCTTCACGTACATTACCCTTTAAAAGTTACCACCATCTAGTGGTCTTAGAAGTAATAAACTAGCCAAGAACACTATCTACTTTCAGTCAGTGAATCTTATTCTTAAAGCCAAAAATGATAATTTTAATCCAAAGTCCCAAATTACAGTCCTTGAAATGTTTCAAGAAAGTTTCCAAGTGCACAGTTCTCCATGTATCAGGAGTTTTCTCTCTAAGGCTTTTATGACCTTCAAAGCTTCGTAATCACCTATCTTGTCCAGGTGTCTTCATTACTTTTCTCTTATCCTGCAATGTATATTTCTAAAGAAAATGCAAAAAAAACTTTTAATGATGTTTCCCAGGCCCCCAAGTTTGCTTTCTGGATTTAGTTAATTTATCATAAAAAGTATCCAATTAGTATATTATGAATTCAGTGAAAACCCACTCTATATACGTTAACTTAAAATTTTAACTATTGAATTAAGTAAAAACCTTAACGATTAATCTTCATCCTAAATCTGTGAAAACAGTGTTATAAATCACCTACATAACTCCTGGATAAATGTTAGAACTTATAATGAACTCATAATGAACTTACTATAAACTTGTGCTTCTAAAAAACCTTATGTCTAAACACTAAACTACATAATTCTAAATCAAATAAGGAGTGAATATACTTATATCATTCTTTTACTCAAGCAATATCTAGTAACTTATAACCAAGTGAAAGAAAGCATTCTTGATGTGCTTCAGAGTGTAACCATTGCATTTGTTAGAAAAGGCCAAACGGCATAGTGGGAAATGGAAAAATGAACCATGACATTCCCAGGTTAGCTGTGAGTACTTCACATAAACGTGTTGTTCTCTTCATGCTCGACTGTACAGAATTCTTTGGCCATACCAACATTAAAGATGGAAGACAGAAGGGCCTCAGCTGCCCAGACTCGCTTTGTGGCCAGGGGTCCTCAGCGCATCTGGATTTTGTCAATCAGGCGGGCCTCCAAGGCTGGCTCCCAACATGTATAGTAAAACAGCTAATATAGTGAAACAAATGAACATATCCATCATCTCTCAGTTACCCATCCCACTGCCAACAGCAGCTGTAATCTACTCATTTAGCAAAAGTCCTGAATGCAACACATTATTATTAACCATAATCTTCATATTGTACATTAGATCTTTAGACTTGTTCATTCTGCATATTTGCTATTTTGTATCCATTGATCTATATCTCCCCATTTCCTCTTCCCTACCCAACCCTGTAACCAGTAGTTTATTCTCAATTGCTGTATATTTGACCTTTATTTTTCCTCCCTCCCTCCCAGGGTTTCTCTCTGTCAGCTAGGCTGGAGTGCAATGGCATGATCACATCTCATCAGTCTTAACCTCCTGGGCTCAAATTATCCTTCTGCCCTAGCCTCTCAAGTATCTGGGGCTACAGGCATGTGCCACCAAACCCAACTGGCTTCTTGGTTTGTTTGTTTGTTTGTTTGTTTTTATAGACGAGGTCTTGTTGTGTTTGGGGGCTGGTCTTGAAATTCTGGGTTTAAGCAATCCTCCTACCTTAGCCTCCGAGAGTGTGGGAGTACAGGCATGACCCGTCATGCCTGGCCTATTTGACCTTTTAAAAAATATTCCATATATAAGTGAGATCATGCAATATTGTGTTGTTTTAATTTTTCATGCGATATTGTGTTGTTTTAAAATGGTAAAATGTATATATAATGGATATGATATCTCAGTAAATTTTCATTTTATTTTATTCCATATGTTGTTGAATTTTAATTGTTATGCAGGATTGATTTGGTGTTGTTTTAAAGTAGTTCTTTCCCAATCCCTATAACTTAGTTAACTGAGACTTAACTTCAGGATGAAAACAGATTCTCACAGCTCAGAGTGGGGTTAGGATGAATGCCAGGCAGACCAATGAAGATGCTCACTGTAGCCTTGGAGAAAAAGCTATAAGACATTCAGACAGTAAAAGACACTGCTCAGAATGCCTTGCTAGCATGGGAGATTCATCTCACTGTGATGCATCCATATGGTGGAATACTGTGCGGCTCTTTTTACTTGATGGAGGACTATGTGTCCTGATAATAGAAGCATTGTGACAGTAGTAGCATCCAAAACCTTTTGAGTAAGATGATCTCATTTAAGTAAACAAAAGGATGTTTATGAAGTCTGTGCACATGCTATTCCTGTATATAAATAATTGCTAGGGATAATACTAAAAAATTTAATAGCTAAAACTTTCAAAGAGATAGAGAGAATAGAGTGTTTTAATTTTTTATTTCTCTGTGTAGTTTAATTTTACCCCATGCACATATGTTACTTTTATTTTTTAAAATATCTTGAAGGTAGCACCTAATGATTATAAATAAAAGTGAAATTTAAAGTTTAAAGTCCCTTTAAACTTTTTAAATTAAAATAAAACCATGAATGTAATTTTTAAGAAACCAGGTCTGTTTCATACCCTAAGACCCAGGGCATTTTCTTTCTTTTCGCTTTGTCCTCCCAGGCTTTGTGAAACTGCGGTTATTTATTCCATGAGTGTTCAAAAGTAGGTCAGCAATACAACCAAAAAAAGACGCTCTGTTGGTTTTGAGGGTGGTGGGAGGGAGGCTGCCAGCAGAGGATGTCAGGTTAGCTTCCTTGATCTCCCTCTACCTTTGTGTGTTTGTTGCTGGGTTCAAACCATTTCTCTTCCCCTGTTCCACATACATTGTGAAAATGGTTTTAGACCAGATAGTGCCTTGACATTTTAAGCTTTTGCCTTCCACATTTTTACAGCATGTTTAAAGTCCATTTATTTTCTATTCAATCAGTTCCATTAAATTTTATATCTAGTACTTTATTGCTTCTTTTCCCAACTGCTTGTGGTATAGTTGAATGTGCATGTCTGGTTTTGGTCATTCCTTTGCTATCCTGTTGTACTCATCACTCTTATCTTTGTACTTTAGCAGTTGTTTTTAGACTATCTAGATAATTCAGTGTCTCTGGCCCAAATAGTCATCCCTAATTACAGTTGTTTACATGATAGAACCAACAGCCATCAGGCAGGAAGGGTTCTGGTTCTCGATGTCTTCTTGCTCTCCTCACATCTAAACCTTGGCGGGATGATGCCTATCAGCTCCTAATAAGGAGCTTGAATATTTGAAAGTGTTGGAAAATTAGAGGCAAGAGCCCTTTTTATGTGGGCTTTTCATGGGAATAGATGAATTCATATTCAACTATGAGGGGGTACCCAAAAATCCCCGGAACTTATTTATAAAAAATTGTGTATTTATTCTTATGTGTTTAAATTTCAGTCACCTTCCAAGTACTCCCTGTTAGATGCAATGCACTTATTGCAATGCTTTTTCTATTGCTCAAAACAGTTTTTGAACTCATCAATTTGAATGCCTTTTAGTGCTTCTGCTGTTTCTGTTTCACTTCTTTCACGTCAGCAAAACATTTCCCTTTGAGGACTTTTCATCTGCAAAAGTCACTTGGGATGAGGTCAGATGAATAGGGAGGGTGGGACATGGGGGTAATGCCATTTTTAACCAAAGACTGCTGAACATTCAGTGTAGTGTGGGCAGGCACATTATCACAGTGGAGGAACCAGTCACCTGTTTGCCACAACTTGGGACTATCTTCTGCAAATCATGACTCGGCCTTCTCAGAACTTCTAGACAAAAACTTTGGTTGACTGATCCAGTGGAAGAAATTTCAAATGTACAACAAGGGGCCTGCCCTCCTAAAGATAATTCTATGTTTTTTTGGGTCCCCCCCTCATATTACTTAATATTTTACTTTTAAAAGGCAGCACTTGACAAACTAAATGTTTACAGAGTGTTTTTTAAGCATTAACTCATTGCATGTGTTAGTAGTTATAATGGCTCCCTTCATTTGTGGAGGGAGAAGCTGAGCCTCCTCCAGACTCAGACCTTCTGACTGCAGGCTCCAGTCCACACTGTCTTCTGTCTACACCTGTCTTTCCCCATCAGTGCTGCGGAAAGTATCTGGCAACATATCTTCAGGCCAGCAATGCATTCTTTTGGAAATAACTTTTCCTCAGCTATTTATCATCATGAATGTTTGCCCTTTTTTTCTGTCCTCCCTTCCTTCCTTCCTCCCTACCGTAGGCCCTGTTCATTTTCAAGACTTTCCACTCTGCTTCACTGGCCACCCTTTTTCCACACACTCGCCTCTCTTCTCACACTCTGCAAGTCATCTGAAGTGGAAATGGCTTTTCCCATCCATCCATTCCTGCCTTGCTTTTCCTGTAAGGTCTAGCACCTTGCTCCCCTCTTCCCAGATGTCTTACCTGGCCTGGTACATCCAACTTCAATCATATTATATCTCCAGTAGCCCTTTGAATGCAGTTTTGAAAGATCACATTTTACATACAGACTGCTTGGTGGAGAGGAGGCAGTTTTGTTATTGAAATGGTGGTAAAGAGAGCAAATAAATTTGGTGTCTAGACCTCTGATGCTGTTAAACTGCATGACCTTGGAATCGTTGCTTACCCTCTGTAGGGTAACATCATAGAGTGTACTTACACAAACCTAATTGGTAGTCTACTGCACACCTAGGCTATGTGGGGTAGCCTATTTCTCCTATGCTACAGACCTCTATAGCATGTTACAGCCATACTGAATACTGCAGGTAAATGAAACAGAATAGTGTTTGCATATCCAAACAGAAAAAGTACATCAGAAATATGTTATAAAATATTAAAAGAGGTATACCTGCAGGGCACTCATCATTATTGGAGCTTACAATCTTGTGGGATTTTATCTTTTTGACATTGGGGTATCACTTTTGATTTTCTCTGTCTGTTTATCCATTCATTCAACCTTCTGTGCATTCATCCATCCATCCATTTTGATAAAAGGTATTCTCCACTAATAGTTTTTAAACCACCAGATAACATGATCCTAACATAGTTCTGATTTATCTTGGCTTTGTTCTTAGATGTTTCCCGTGTATATACTCTTTTAGTCTACAGTACATAAGCTTCATTATCTGGGCAATTAAGATTGCTGTGTGAGCTTCAGTATTCTGTGGACTTAAGCTTACTTAATAAGTATAAAAGAAGTCCCAGTGTTTGTGCCATGGGTCACCTGAATAGTGTGAAAAAAGCATAATAAAATTGATTGAGGTTCACCATATGTGCATTTATCTTAAATGAATTCAACTGTAAGCATTCTGCAGGCAACAGAAATATAACAGTGGTCTCTGAACACAAAGAGCTGCTTTGTATGGTGTTCAGCTGGAGAAGCCACCATATGGAGGAAAAATTGTGGAACTTACTGAAAGGCAGTACAGTGCTGTCTAAACAGACAAAGTATATTATGCCATATGTGTAACTTAAGGGCTTTTTGAGAGAAATTCCCACTTTGTCTGGATTTTGCCTTAATTAGCTTTAGAACCTAGCATCCAAGTTTTATGTGATATCTCCATGTTCCAGAACGTCATTAGAAGTTCCTTCCCATGAAGGAGTCTGCAGATTTTTATTATATGGTGATGAGTCAATAATACTACTTTACTCCTTTAAAAGCATTAAACAAATCCTTTTGAAATAGGAGTATGAAACCATCTAAAAGATATGCACTTTAAGAAAATTGTAAGTTTAGAAAGTAAATAAGTGAGTTTATGTCATGCTTGCAGTCTATGCAGTGCAGCTGTACTTCTGAGGAGCAGAACTCATCAACAGAGGATGGTCACACCCCTTGATCTCCATTTCGTCCTTTTGCTGACCCAGAAAGTAGCCCAAGAGTAAAATGTCTCTGTAATACTGGGACATTTGGCATAATTATTAGTGCTATATTTTTGTATAGTCTTCATTAAGTCTTTCACATCTATACATAATGAACATATCCATGCGCTATACTTTTATGGTATAAAAGCGTACCTAAATAAGACTATGTGTTGGAAAATGCAAGGTTCATAAGATATCCTGCTGGGGAAAGATACTTTTTTACATGCCAGAAATATAAATTGAGACCTTACTAGACTAGATTGGAAAAACAGTTCTGTAGAAACATCTGGTTCCCTGTAGGTGGAATTTCAACTCTGAAAAGCAAGCTGATATAGAGTGTAAACTAGAGAAAATTTAGATTCTGAACCTCCTGCGTCAAGCTTTTCTTTTTCTGGAGTCATTCTCAGGTAGGATCTTCTCATTATGTCAGAGTTAGGCTCCTGTTAACCAACAGTTCCTGGGCTATACTCTACCTGCTTGGCATGGAGAAGTACAGCTTTTCCCTAACAGATCCAGCAAACTTCCTGGGGCTGACTTTTCCACTGGTCTGGGCTAGGTCCTGTGTTCATCCTGTGGTCACTGTGACAGAGTGAGACCAGACCTGAGTCATAAATTAGCCCTGGGGTTAGCTCCACCCAACCACACAGACAGTACTAAGGGAAGGGACAGTGCCCTAAAGAACAGTTGAGAAATGTTATCAGTAGAAAGGGGAATGGATTCTGGGCCAGAAGAAACAGCCAGTGTTCCTCATTAATGAGCAATTGCAAAGGGATCATATAGACAAGGTTCAGAGGGGCTACTGGTGGTGTGATAAAGAAATTATATAAAAAGTAACACCTCAACCCCACTTCTTCCTTGAGATTATGGTTTCTTTTATTTCACAATCTGTCTTTTGTTTTGTGGCATTCCTGGGCCAATAAAGAGAACTTCAGACAGATGTTCAGCACTCTGTTTTATTGGCACGCAGACAGTCATCAATTCACCTTATTTTGCAAAGAAAGAAAGACAAAGATTCCTGCTTTGGTTTCTTGATTTGCTTTAAAGGCACATAGAAGGCCAGTGTATTTTTGTTGGATTGAATTGACTGGAGGTCCTGGGGCTGCTGTAGATCAGCCAGGTGGTTTTCCCCATGGGATGCTATCCCAGGTCTTTATGCTGAACCCAGCAAACTTCCTGGGTGAAGAGCCAGCCTTGTGTGCCAGGCTCCCTCTAAAGTAACCATCCAGAAGTCGCTAGCCATCGCCTGGTTGAGAAAGAAAATGGAAGGTGGTAGGGAGATGAAGCAAAAACATTTCACAGGTTGCCTCCCCAGAGACAGATCTGTTATCCACCCTTGACCACAAAAATTCACTGAGGAAGTCAGTGAGTCAGAGACACACCAGAGTAAACTGTCAGCATAAGTAAACCTCTAGTGTCTTGTATTTTTTTCTCTTTTTGTTTCTGCTGTCTTCTTTTCAGGCTGCACTCACCAGAATGAAGAAACAGGTACAGTTCCTTGAAGGAGTTTACCATCCCATGGCTCAAGCTGTTGATAGGTCACCCACAGAGCTGTGGAAAGAGGACCTGGTACTTCTCAACTACTCTTACTTATTTTCAATGATTCTGACATCCTGCAAGTATTTCCCATCTTATTCCTGGGTTCTTGTAGGCCCTCCCATATATGAGCACATTCAGTTTTAAAATTTTTCTTTCTGCATTATTTGGGAAGGGGTCATATTTTGTCTCTTTGGACCTTCGCTATATTCAGAGGGACTCTAAAACACAACCAAGGCCTCACAGGCATGTCCTTTTTCCTCAGTATAACAGTGCCTCCATAAATTTGTTTTTCTATTTCTTCACCTCTTTTTCTCTCCAGCAATGAGGAGGTTTGAGATAATGTCTGAGAAATCTTCAGTTTCCTTTGGAGAGAGGCACACTGTCCGCTTACCTCTTGTGTTTCCATATAGAAAATGCATAGCCAGGGTTAGCTGCTGGCCACTTCATCATTTGCCAATGATGAAGCAGACTAATTCAAAGCAGGCTAGAATTAGAAACTGAAGTATCACTATAGAATGGTGGCCAAGAAGGTGATCTGGCTTTAGACAGCCTGGCTTGAATTCAGGCCTCATCCCTGACTATTTGAATAATTTTGTGCCCTAGATTCTTTTTTTTTTTTTAATTCCTCACTCCTGCTCCAGATTCTTACCTGTTAAATGGGGATGATTTTAACACTGACCTCATAGAGTTCGCAGTACAGTTAGGTAAGATAATCCATCGAAGTCACTTGGCATAATACTTGACATATAGTGAACACCCTATCAAAACAATTCTAGTCCTTGTAGAACTACTAACTCTGGTAGGGGGAAGCAAACATTAAACTATAAGCATAGTACATATGCAATTCATATAGAAGTTGATACATGCTATGGGAAAAATGTAGAATAGAGTAAAGGTATTGTGATTTTGAGGATACGGGTACAAACTGCAGTGTTACGTAGTATGAGTCAGAATAGGCTGCTTTGAGGAGACATATGAATAAAGGCCTGATGGAGGTATGAGAATTAAAACATGCAATATCTAGAGCTAGAAAGTTCCAAGCAGAGGAGTCAGCTAGAGTGAAATCCCTAAAGCAGAAGTGTGCCCAAAGTTTTTGTTTGTTGTTTGTTTGTTTGTTTTTTGTTTTTGGAGATTAACAAAGCTGTCTGTGCCACTGGAGCAGAGTTAACAAGGAAAAGTGTAGCTGATCAGGGAGCTGCAGTTGGCTTTCAGTGAGAAGCCAATTGCAATATTTCTAGCAGAGTGAACTTACATTTTTGTTTACTATTTTATTATTTTTGTATATAATTGACATGATATAATTGCATGTTTATGGAGTACAGTGTGATGTTTTGATACTTGCATACTTTGTATAATGAACAAATCAGGGTAGTTAGCACATCCATCACTTCAAACCTTTACTATTTCTTTGGAGTCTAACTTTCAAGATCCTCTCTACTAGATATCTTTAAACATACAATATATTGTTATTAGCTTCAGTCACCCTACTATGCAACAGAACACCAAAGCTTATTTTTCCTCGTCTAACTGTACCTTCACACCCATTGACCAACCTCTCTCCTTTTCCTTTCCCCTTCCTGTCCCCAGTCTCTGGTAACCACTATTGTACTCTCTACTTCTATGAGATCAATATGAAAGAAAAGAATATTAACGTATAACAAGAAAACATTTTGAAAAGATTACTCTGGGAATCATGGAGACCTGCTAGCTGTCTGTTTGATTAATCCAGATGAGAGATGATGGTGGCTTGGACACAGCTGGTAACAGTAGAGTTGGTGGTAGAATGAACAAACAATGTTCAAGGTTTCTGATGTGAGCGAGTGATAGGATGGAATGACCATAAATTGAAATGGGGATGTCAGCAAATGGGGCAAATTTTTGGGTGGGGAGGGAAGATCAGGAGTTTAGTTGTCGATGAGTTGGATTTAAGATACCTATTAGACATCCAAGTCAAATCACTGAGTAAGTAGTTGAAAGTGGATGTTGGCAGAGTGGTCTTGGCTGAGAAATAAATTCTGGAGCCATTAGTATATTAGATGGTGTTTTAAGCCTCACAATCATATGAGATCACTAAGTGAGTAAATATAAATGACAAAGACTTGAGGAATGAGCACAGGAATATGGCAACATTAAAAGGTCAGAGAGGACAGCAAGAATCAGCCAATAAGATAGAAAAGTGACCACTGAAATAAGAGAAAAACTAAAAGATCATGGTATCCTATGAGCCACATGAAAGAAGCATAAATAGTTTACAAGTTCTTTAAGGAACAGGACACCGCCTTAGTTTTATACTTCATTTATCTTTGTCCTTGTTCAGCAGTGGTAACGCATATTTATAAATCATGTGTTAGAAGAAAAATGTTGGGTTGTTCAATTTTCTTATGGTGAAAGGAATTAAACAATTACATAGAATTCTTGTGGAAGTCACAAAATTTCCCCAACTTTAGAAGAATTATTTCAGCAAATGTAAATTTGCAAAGGAACAATAAAAGTAAAAGATAAATTTTCTCAGTAAACTAGTTTTATACTTACATATATCAAAATAGATGAAAAATATTTAAGTACAAATTTCCAAAGGATAGTGATCATACAATTAAAAACAAAAAGTTAAAAGCATAGACTTCGACAATAAGAAAATTCTATTTAAAATAAACCATTTAGCATAATAGTCATTTGTTCATGGAAACACAATTATGTATACACTGCCAAATTACTAAATAACAAAAGGAAAATAGCATGGTATATATTGATATAAAAGGTTTGAAATTTACAGCTGGCTTTTTTTACAACTAATTTCAGTGAGCAACTTTGAAACATAAAACTGCTTGTCTGTTGAATAACAATACTTCCATGTATTGCTTCCTCAGTAAGACAGAAACTTGATCTCTAAACATAGTTTTCTCAAGTAAACAGAAAAGTATAAACCTTCTACAAAAGGGGTTCTAATTTTATGAGAACAACTAATATAAACAAATGACAATAATGTAAAGAGCAAAATATTACTCTTAGGCAAATAGATCTGTTTCCCACTCACTTTATTTTCAGAAGGAATACATGCACACAAAGCTGTGTTAAGGAAGTAAATAAAAAGCTAAAAACATGGATTGCCATAAATTTATAAATTTAAAATCCTGTGCAATTCTTGTTTTTTAAGAAAACGTTTTTTAAAAAAATAATTATTTTAAAATATTGGAAAGAGCCCCTTTAGGCAGCAAGTATTGGCTATTTTAAAAAGTTGTCAAGAAAGCAAGTGAGTTGTATTCATCCTTTCTGATATCATTTTTTAAAATTTATTTTAAAAACTACATTAAAATAAAATAAAAGAGAAATAAAAAATTATGTTAAATTAAAAAATTTAATAGCATGTGATACAAAGATCAAAAGGAACAGAAAAGTGCATAGAGAAAAAAAAAACTCCTTCCAACTCCTGTCCCACAGCCACCTAGTTCCCCTGCACAAATAGAATCAAAATTATTCATTTGTTATGAATATTTCCAGAGAAATTATATGCATATACAAGCATGCATGCATATAAACCCATTAAAAATCACACATAAAGTATAGTATACTGAGCAACATTGTTTTCAAACTGCAGGTTGTGACCTATTAGTGGGCTATAAAATGAATTTACTGGACCACAATTTACATTACAAAGGCATGAAAGAAAATAGAATAGAAGAAAAAATGTCAGTGTGTTGTTTCATATTAAGGGTAGGTATTGTCTTACGAAATTTTTGTTTCCAGTTTTTATTTGTAGATTTATTGTGAACTTGGTTACATGGTAGAATGTATTTCTTACACTGGGTCATAGACCAAAAACAACTCCACTATTATATACAATGATTCAAACCCTGTGAGCTTTGTTTAATGATGCATCTTGAAGATTGTTCCACTTCAATACATGCACATACAGAGCTGTCTCATTTTGTTTAAGTCCAATTTATTTAAAAAATTTTAGACACCCATAAAAGTATATAAAGAACATTATAGTCACCCATGTATCCCCTCACTTAGCTTAAGAAATAAAATATTATAAATAAATACATGCATAAAGAAAGTGTCAGTGGAGTTGAAATGTTGAAATCCCCTGTGCAATTCCCCCTGAGTCATCCAACTTCTCCTCCTATCATGTATGGTCTCACTCTTTTTAAGGATACAAAGTATTTCACTGTAAACATATCATCAATTTTTCAAGTGTAAACATATCATCAATTTTTCCTATTGATAAATATGTTGATTAATATCACCAACTTTTTTGATAATTCAAACACTACGACACTGAACATCTTCATACATATTGCTGCATGGCTTGCTGAAAATCTGTAAGATACATTTCAAGAAGTGAAATTGCTGAGTCAAAGAGATATATTTTTTCTAGATATAATCAAATTTTCTTTTATAGAGACTGAATCTATACTCTTATAACCAATGTGTCATACACATTGGCCAAAAAAGTATATTATAAATTTTTATTACTGCCAATATTATAGGTGATACATGATAACTTATTATCATTTTAATATGCATTTCTCTTAGTAGTGAGATTAAACATTTTTTCATATGTTCAAGAACCATTCCTATTTCCTTTTCTATGACACGGTAGTAGTATGCTTGCATTGCTATAAAGAAATACCTGAGGGTAGGTAATTTAAAAAGAGGTTTACTTAACTCACGATTCTACATGCTGTACAAGAAGCATATAATCAGCATTTCCTTCTGGTGAGGGCCTCAGGAAGGAACTCATAGTAGAAGGCAAAGGTGCAGGCATCACATGGAGAGAGAGAAAGGAAGCAAGGTGAGAAAGGTACAAGACTCTTTTTAACAGTTCGGTCTCACAGGAACTAAGAGTGAGAACTTACTCCTGTGAGAAAGACATCAAGCCATTCATGAGAGAACTGCCCTCAGAATCCAAATGCCTCGCATCAAAACACGCCTCCAACCTTGGGGATCAAATTTTGACATGAGGTTTGGAGGGTCAAATATCCAAACAATATCATGCATATATCCATTTTTAAATTTAGTTATTGGGATTTTTTCTTGTTGATTATAAGTACTGTTTACATAACAGGAAATTAACTCTATCTTTGTATACTACGCGTAGATAGATAGATATGCACATATATATTTAATGGGAGATTCGAGGAAAAAAACAGAATTACCTTTTGGAAGGTAGGCCTTTTGTAGTACACTTTGGAATTTATTCCTCTAGATCAAGCAGTCAATCAAAATTTTTATCTCCAAGTTTGGAGAAGGTTGCCACACGCATTTTGGAAGAAACATCCCAAGTTGTGGCAAACTGGTGATTGATTCTCCCACCATGACAACGCATCTGCCCACAGCACTGAGCGTTCAGCAGCTTTTTACTAAAAGCAGCATGACCACCATGCCCCACTTTCCCTATTCACCCAATTTTGCCCAGAGCAAATTTATAGTTTGTTAGTTTCCCCAGATAAAAAGAGTTGTCAAAAGGAAATGTTTTACCGATGTGGAAAAGGGAAATTAAAAAACAGCAGAAGCACTAAAAGGCTTCAAAATGAATGAGTTCAAAACCTGTTTTCAGCAATGGAAAAAGCGTCTTGATAGATGTCTTACATCAAATGGAGAGTACTTTGAAGGTGACTTAAGTTTTTATGAATAATTTCCAGGTTTTTTGGGGTCCCCCATTTATATAATTACATGTAGTCAAATTTGACATTTTTGTTTATGGTTTCTAACTCTTAAAAAAAGTTTTGCGTGTGTGTGTGTGTGTGTGTGTCCTATATCTAGAAAAGCTTTTTCCACTCAAAGGTTAGGGAGGGAACTCCCATATTGCTTTCTAGTATTTATTTTCACATCTAAATATTGAGTCATCTGGAATTTATTTTGATGCAGGAAATGAGGTAGGGTGGGAACCAACTTTATTGTTTTCTAGATGGTTATCCAGTTGTCTCAACACCTTTTATAAGCAATTCATGTTTTTCATATTTGAAATATCATCTTTATCATATACTATACTTCTACTTGTATTTGAGTCCATTTATAGTATTCCTCTTCCATTCTAACACTTTGTTTATTCATATGCTAGTGTCATACTAATTTATTGACAATGAACTTAAATCTATTTTAATATCTGGCAAATCTACCATCACTAGATTACATTTTCCATATATTTTCAAAGTATTCTTACATGTTTGTTTTATCTATTTGACTATTAGAACCAGTATATCAGGGTCTTTACAAGGCCAATTAATATTTTTTAATTGAAGTCATATTAAATTATAATTTAATTTAAGGAGAACTTTTATGATTCTGAAATTAGTCAAGAATAAGGTATGGGTTTCTATTCATTTGTGTTTTTTTCTATGTTCCTCTGTAGTACTGTAATGTTTGTGTAAGCATATGTACTTAACTTTTGCTAGTTTATATTTAGGCATTTTGATTGTCATTGTTGCTACTATATACATTTATTCAACTATATTTTCGCATAGATTTTTTTAATGGAAGAAGACTGTTAATTTGGTGTGTTAATTGAGTACTCAATGAGATTACTAAATTATCTTATTGCTTGTATTTTTTATAGTCTTCTCACAATTTTTAGATATGCAATTATATAACCTGAAAATAACAATTATACCTCATTGATTCTTATTTTATTTCTCTTACTTTTGTATCTTTTCTAATGAGGACAGTTGTTACTTTAATACATTTAAGTAGTTGATGTAGTAGACTTTTGAAATTTTTTTTATTTTGTTCCCCACATTTTTTGATTGGGCTATTTTATTGCCCCATCCATGAAAACTGTCTCTTGGACTTATGCATTAGCACTAGAATTTTTATGATATATAGTTTTTTATTATTTATTTATTTATTTATTTATTTATTTATTTATTTATTTATTTTTGAGTTGGATTCTCACTCTGTCAAACCATTCCAGTTAAGTCAAAAATTTTAAAATGTCATTAGAAAAAAATGAAAAATATTCAACTCCAAAATCAATAAATGGCATACAATTTTAAAATATTATTTTAAATTATTTATTTTGAAATTGGTAATCATGTACAGAGTGAAAAAAATCCAAATAATACAACATTCAGAGAGAGAATATCTTCTTAATTATTGTATTGCAGATCTTCAGATTCCCATTCCCTTCCATGGAGGTAACCATGCTACCCATTTGTAGAGGAAAAGTGTTCACTGGAATGGCAGTTTATCTCCATTTGTGATTTTCTGTTGAAGTTGATGTATTACAAATTTCGTCTCCTTTTAAATTTCAATTCCTGACTTGAAAGAGTTTAATCATTTTCCACTGGTCCCTAACAGTGCCTATTTTGCCAAAACAAAATAAACTCACTTTGGAATGTAAATTATGACCTCTGAAAATCACTGACACCTCAAAGTTTGGCTCATATACTCTACTGACTCAAGGAATTTAAGATAATTTGAGAAGAATCATGGATCATTTTGTACTATAAGGAAACCTATAGATCCTTCCCAGAGGACTGTATGTTCACAAGTATGCATTCATTATCATGTCCAACTTCAGGGGTTCACAGAGCCCCTGAAACCCATTCATGGACCTTTTTGGAACTGATTTATTTATTGGGTTATTACAGTTGACCCTTGGACAATGCAGAGATTAAGGGTGCCAACTACGAAGCAGTCAAAAATTCATGTGTAACTTTTGACTTCTCTAAAACTTTACTGACTGGAATCCTTATTGATGACATAAACAGTTGATTAACACATATTTTGAATATTATATCTATTATATAATTTATTTTGACAGTAAGCAAGCTAAATGAATGGCAATGTTATTAAGAAAATCATAAGGAAGATAAGATATATTTACTCTTCATTAAGTGGAAGGATTGTCATAAAACTCTTCATCCTCATCATCTTAGCACTGAATAAGCTAGAAGGAGGAGAAACAGCTGAAGCTGATCTTGCTGTCTCAGGGTGACAGAGATGGAAGAAAATATCTGTAGAAGTGGACCTGCACACATCAAGCTTATGCTGTTGAAGATCAACTGTATGTTCATTCTTTATATATTTATTGTGTTCATACCTTTGGTCAAAATGTTGTGTAGATAAATCCTTGATGAACTTGTTTTCTTGTTTTCTTGACATAACTCAGAATCTAGCTGATGAGGGGGACTTATAATTAAAGCCCAGTATGATGCAACTATTATTGGGATAGTTCAGATCATCAAGAAAATGTAGAGGAGGTGCAATCTCATGCAGAGGTCTGAGAATGGAACCCAGATTCAAATTGGAGAATTGATCCAGAAGAAGCTGGTATTTTAGGTGCCTATCTCTACACACCTGCAGGTCGTCATCCTTTATCATCAAGGGTGAGCTGCAGAGTGCAGGCTGCTGTGTGGAGAACCAAAACCAACTATACAATCTAAGACTTCTCCTTCTTAATGTGTTCCTCAAGGCTTTCAGGCTTTTGGGGGGGGCGGGGGGGCTTCCAGTCTTAAGTTATGATTTAGTAGCTCCTGAATTATCCTTTGAAATGTATCTCTTTTTAGATATTTTTATTCAGACATAATATTCGCATTTATTTATGAGGTAACATATTACATGCATACAATTTGTAATGGTCAAGTCAGGGTAATTAAGATATCTATCATCTTGAGTATTTATAATTTCTATGTGTTTGGAACATTTCAAGTCCTCTCTTCCAACTATTTTGAAACATACAATATCTTTTTGTTAACTATAGTTACCCCATTCTGTTATTGAATATTAGGACTCATTCCTTCTATCTAACTGTATGTTTGTACTCATTAAACAGCTTCTTTTCACATCTTCCCCCAATCTGCTTCCCATTCTTTCCTGTCATTCCATACTCTACCTCAATGAGATAAACATTTTTAGCTCCCACATATGAATGAAAAAGTGTGTTATTTGTCTTTCTGTGCCTGGCTTATTTTGCTTAACATAATGACCTCCAGTCCATCTATGTTGCTGCAAATGACATGATTCCATTGTGCATATATGCGATACTTTCTTTATCCATTCATCCACTGATGAAAAAGTCCTCAAAGGGAAACATTGTGCTGATGTGAAAGAGATGAAACAAAAATTGGCGGGAGCATTATTGAAAGGCATACAAATTGACACGTTTATAAACTGTTTTGAGCAGTGGTAAGAGCATCTTCGTAGGTGTATTGCAGTAAATGGAAAGTAATTTGAAAGTGACTGAAATTTAAGCATGCAAGAAGACATATACACTGTCATATAAATAAATTCTGGGTTTTTTGGGTCCCCCTTCATATGGCCTTTATTGTGTTGACTTGTGTTTCTTTTATGCCTAGTTTGTTGAGAGTTCTTAACATATAGGGATGCTGAATTTTATCAAATTTTTTCTGCATGTATTGAGATGATCATATAAATTTTATCCTACATTCTACTGATATATCACTTTTGTTGATTTGCTATGTTGAATCATCCTTGTGTCACTGGTATAAATCCCACTTGGTTGTGATGTGTAATATTTTTAATGGGCTGCTGAATTTGATTTGCTATTTGTTGTTTTTTTTTTTAGGACTTTGCAACTAAATTTCTCAGGGACATTCTCCTGCAATTTTCTTTTTCGTTGTTGTATCGTTTTCTGGTTTTAGAATCAGGGTAATGTTGGCCTTGTAGAATGGATTAGGGAGACTTCCCTTTTCCTTATTTTGGGAATAGTTGGAAAAAATTGGTTTTTGTCCTTCTTTGAGAGTTTGATAGAATTTGGCAATGAAGCAATCTGGTCCTGGGCTTTTCTCAGTTGAAAGACTTTATTACTCACTCATTCTCATTATTCATTACTGGTCTGTTTAGGTTTTATATTTCTACCTGATTCAGTCTTCATAGGTTGAATACTAGTCAGGAGTTATCCATTTCCTTTAAGTTTTCTAGTTTGTTAGTTTATCTTTGTTCATCATAGTGTCTGATGATCTTTAATATTTCCATGGCATCAGTTGTAATGTCTTCTTTTTCACTTTTGTTTTTTCTTATTTGGGTCTTCTCTGTTTGTTTGTTTGTTTGTTTTTTCCCTAGGTTAGTCTAGCTAGCAGAATATTGATTTTGTTTATCTTTTTAAGAAACCAACTTGTCATTTTGTCGTTCCTTCATTTTTTTTTTTTTTTTTTTTTGGAGGGGGTCAGTATTTCATTTACTTCTGCTCTGACCAGTAATTCTGCTTTCTTTCTACTAATTTTGGGATTAGGGTCTCCTTGCTTTTATAGTTCATTGAGGTTCATCATTAGATAGATCATTTAGCATATTTCTACTTTTTAATGTAGGCATTTATTTCTATAAACTTCCCTCCTAACACTGCTTTTTCTGTATCATATATGTTTTGTTATGTTGCCTTTCAATTTTCAGTTTAGTCAAGAAATTTTTAATTTTCTCTTTAATTTTTTCCTTGACCCGATGGTCATTCAAAGTATGTTTTTAAATTTGAATGTTTGTTTGCTAATTTTCTGTTTAGATGATATGTCTAATGCTGAAAGTGGGAAGTTGAACTCTCCAAGTATTATTATATTAGAGTCTATCCCTCCCTTAGATCTGATAATAATTGCTTTATATATCTGAGCACTTCATTGTTGGGGGGTATATATATATTATATCCTCTTGATGAATTGATACCTTTATAATTATGCAATAATTTGTCTTTTTTATAACAGATTTTTATTTAATGTCTGTTTTATCTAATGTAAGTATAGCTATTCCTGCTCAATTTTTGTTTGCATTTGCACAACTTATCTTTTTTCATCTCTTTATTTAAAGTCTAAGTATGTATTTTTAGATGAGATGATATCCTTAAAGGAAGCATATAATTGGATCGTATTTTGTTTATTCATTTATCTCGTTCATATCTTTTAAGTGGAGAGTTTACTCCATTTACATTTAAGGTTATTATTGATATGTAAAGGCTTATTCCTGTTATTGTATTAATTGATTATGGTTGTTTGTATACCCTTTGTTCTTGTGTTTCTGTTTTATTGCTTTTCACTGTGGTTTGGTGGTTTTCTGTAGTGGTAACATTTGAATCCCTTCTTTTCCTTTTTTGTGTGTTTACTCTATCAGTGGGGTTTATCATTTCATGTGTTTTCATGATGATAGATATTGTTATTTTGCTTTCAGGTGTAAGACTCCTTTAAGCATTTCTTGTGCAGCAGTCTAGTGGCTTATAATATAGCATCCCATTCTCTCCTGGCCTGTAACGTTCCTGCTGAAAAATCCATTATTAATCTGATGAGGTGTTATTATTATTATTATAAGTGATTAGATGGTTTTCTTTTACTGTTTTTAGAATTCTCTCTGTCTTTGACTTTTGACGGTTTGACTATAATGTGTCATAGGAGAAAAATTTTTGAATTAAATATATTTAGGAATCTCTGAGCTACATCTATCTGGATGCCTTAATCTTTTGTGAGACTAGAGAATTTTTCAGCTATCATTTTATGAAATAGGTTTTCTATCCCCTTTTTTTCTTCTTTGCATTCTGGAACACTATCAATTCTAATATTTTGTTGCTTCATGAGGTCTCATGTGTCAGGTAAGCTTTATTATTTCTAATTGTTTTATACCTGGACATTTTATTTTTTAGTTGAAGTCTCAGTCCGTCGCTCAGGCTGGAATGCAGTGGCATGCTCATGGCCACCCCAGCATCAACCTGCTGGGCTCCAGCAATCCTTCTGCCTTAGCTTTCCAAGTACTCAGAACTACAGGCATGCCCTACCATACCTGGCTAATTGTTTTATTTATTGTAGAGACAAGATCTCACCATGTTGCCCAGGCTGGTCACAAATCCATGGACTTAGGCAATCTTCTTGCCTCGACCTCCCAAAGTGCTGGGATGACAGGCTTGAGCCACCATGCCCAACCTACTTGGACCTGCCTTCAAAGTTTTGAAATTCTTTATTCTGCTTGAGCTGGTCTATTGTTGAAGCTTTTGAATGCATATTGTATTTTATTTAATAAATTTTTCGGTTTCAGAATTTCTGTTTGATTCTTTTTCATGATATCTATTTATTTGGTAAATTTCTTGTTCATATCCTGAATTGTTTTTCTGATTTTTTTTAGTTTGTGTCCTCTTGTATCCCACTGAGTTTATTTAATATCATTATTTTGAACATCTTTCCAGGATATCATACATTTGTTTTTCATTGGAACCTGCTGCTGGAGTATTGTGTTCCTTTGGAAGTATAAAATGTTCTTGTTTTTTCATGTTTTTCTGTCCTTATATTGATATTTGAACATCAAGTGTAACAGTTGCCATGGAATTTCCAATTTTTAAAATTTGATTTCATAGAGAACTTTTTCTGGAAGATGTATCTATGGTGTTGGTTAGGTAGGGGACTTTGGCTTTTCTTCTGGGTGTATGCAGTAGTATATTTTCCATTTGATTGTTTTGACTGTAAACAGCATCTGTGGTGTCTGTGATGTCCTGTTTCTTAGTGTGCAGTTGTTAGTGGAAGTTCTAGTGAAATTTTGTTGGGTACAGAAATGTCAGGTAAGCCAGTCTTTGGGTCCTAGTTGTGGCAGTGGTAAGCTGAGCATGCCTGTTTGGGAGCTCCAAGGTGACATATTCTGGCACCTGTGTAAGCGGGTCTCAGTGGGCTGATTCTCAGGTCTCCAGATTATCTGCTTGGGTGCCAGTACTGACAACAGTGGGCTGGATGAGTGGGTTCATCCTTGAGCTGCTGAGGAGAATGTGTGGCATGGGCAATGGCAGTAGCAAAGGCAAGATATCACTCTGATTGTTAAACAGTCCACTCTGGTATTGGTGGTGACTGCAACAGGATGGGTGACTCAGTCCCCTGGACCATAGGTGGCAAGTAGCAGTAGGTTGGGTGCACTCAACTTCAGGATTCTGGGAGGAGGTCTCAGTTGTCAACAGTAGTGGACCGGGCTGGGTGATCTTAAGTACGCAAGACAAAGGTGCTTGGACACTGAGGATGGCCAAACCAGGCAAATAAGAATTGTCCTCAAGTCTCTCAGTTGTATATGCAGGCATTGGTTCCTTGTGAAAGGCCGCATGGGGTAACCTCCAGGCCCCTGGTGGAATGCTTAGGTGGGTTGTTAGTAGCTGCATTGTAACCCTGCTACTTGGAAGTGTGAGGTTGCTTTCAGTAGCAGCAGCTGTTGGCAGGCAACTGGGAAATGCATGCTTTGGCCCCAGGTGGCAGCTGAGATTATGGTAGCCTGTCCTCAGGTTCCTAGTAAATGCAAGTGACTTTGCTGGGGTTGCTGCTAACAACTTATGTTTCAGCCCTGGTGGCAGCAGCTAGCTATGGTGGTGGCTACAGGGAGATGTCAGTTGTTCTCCAGAAATATGGAGATACAGGGGCTGCTGGGCACCAGGACAGGATGTAGTCTGGTGGGGACTGGGATCTCAATATAATACCTTGCTGTAGCTTCTTAGGACTTGGTTAGGGTGTGTCAACCCAGTCTGAGGTCCCTCTCTGCTCTCTGAAGCAATGTTATTACACAGTCTTTAGGCAGGCAGCTTTGTATGTTAGTCTCAGAGTCCACATGGGTCCAGGGCTCTCCTGTAGCTGGGATTGCAGAAGTCCGTGGTGAGAATTTGGACCACTGAGGGTTGCTTACTTATCCTTTCCCCACATTGGAAAGCATCTCCAGGCTCCCAGCCTATCCCAGCAGAATAGACTGCCTTGCTTCCCTTTCCTTTCTTACTTTAAGTTTTTCCTGCCACTTCTCTGTTGAATTCCAGTGTTCTCTCTTCAGTGATCTATTTGGAGTGAGATTATCTACTCACTATTTTGGTTCTTCTTTGTGAAGGAGGTGCGTACCAGATTCCTGAAGTCAGTCAGCTTCCTTTCTCTCTCTCTAATAACTTATAATTTTAAACTACATACAGTGATGTGTTTCTTAATGATGGTGGTACATTCTGAGAGCTGTACTGTTAGGAGATTTCATCATTTTGTGAACATTACAGAGTATACTTACACAAACCTGGATGATTCAGTCTAATACACACCTAGGCTACATAGCCCATTGTTCTTAGGCTACAAACCTGTATGACATTTTACTGTACTGAACACTATAGTCCATTGTAACATGATGATATTTGTGCATATAAACATATCTAATCATGTAAAAGGCACAGTAAAAAACGGTACTTTAATATTATGGGACTACCATTTTATATATATATGTAATACATATATATATAATACATGTAAATAACACATATAATACCTATATATAGTCTGTCATTGACTAAAATGCCATTATATGGCACATGATTGTATTGGTTTTTTTTTTACATTTCAAATTAGCACAAAATATTATAAAGTAAACTAGTACCAGTGAGGGTGCACTGAAATGACCATTCTCATGCTCTGCTAATGGGGGAGTATGAATTGGAATATAGTTTGATAATATATCTCCAGAGCCTTAATCAAAATATCTTTGAACCCAGTAATTTTATTTGTATCTACTATTTGTATCAATTGTATTGAAATCTACTGTAATGAAGAAATCAGAAATAGACGAAAACTTTAATCACAAAACGTCTATTTTACCATTTTTATATTAGTGAAATCTTGAAAATGTTAATATCCAAAAATAGTGGATAGTTAGTTAAGTAATGCTACATCTTCTTAAATAATATACTTAAAGTAACATTTAATTAAGACTTGGTAACATGGAAATCATATATATATATATATATATATATATATATATATTTTTTTTTTTTTTTTTTTTTTTTTTAGTTGGAGTCTCACTCTGTCGCCCAGACTGGAGTGCAGCAGCCGCTCCCGGCCACCACAGCCTCGAACTGCTGGGCTCCAGTGATCCTTCCGCCTCAGCCTTCCAAGTAGCCAGAATTACAGGCATGCACTACCACACCCGGCTGATTTTTTAGTTTATTGTAGAGATGAAGTCTTGCTGCCCAGGCGAATCTCGAACCTGCGGGCTCAGGCAATCCACTCACCTCAGCCTCCCAAAGGCATGGGATTACAGGCTGAGCCACCGAGCTCAGCTTCTATATTTTAATTTAAGTGAAAAATCAGGTTGAATGGATCCTTATATGGTAACATGATACGTGGGGGGAAAAAAGGAAAGATGCTAAAACATGAAAAAGTGTGATTGATATTTTATTTTGGAGAGAATCCTGGGATTCTCTTTTGCTTTCCAGTATTTCCCAATTTTCTTTAATAATCTTTTTGTTAGAAAACCTACCAACAAAACATAAAAACAAAAGCCCTACTAAAAGAATAGTCAACTTGCTTTCAAAATCACAATGATTTCACTTTCTCTAAAGTTATTGTTGCCAAAAAGTGATCAACTAGGGTATGAAAAAATCAACTGCATGCATTCAGATTGTGGGTTATTCTGCATTTCATTTCAAACATCCACCAAAAAATTTAACTCTGGCCAGCAATCTCATGACTATCTATCAAAAGTGAAAGGATGGATAGTGCAAGGAAACACAGATGGCTTAACAGAAAAGCATTCTCAGACCAGAAAACAAAACAAAAGCACATGTCATAACTGTGGCAATTGAGACATCATTTCAAATTCAGATGACAGTGCTGTCATACCATTTTTAGTGAATATGGGCTCAGCCATATTTCTTCCTACATTTTATAAGTTCTAAAAAAAAAGTCTGATAATAAACTATCTCTGTAAGCACATTAGCTCATTTTGGTTTATATATTAGGATAAATTTCAAAAAGTAACTTACATAAAACTAATTATTTTAATCTCTACATAATTTGTACTATATTTAACTTCTACATGCAAGCTTGTTTTCATGTAAATATATGCATGATATATGCTACCTGTATGCATGCCATATATCTACATTATTTGTGTGTAGACAGTTATATTCTATTTTTAAATTAATTAAAATTTTAAACAGTCTACTTTTCAAATTGGGGAGATTACAATACTACAAAAAATGGTAAGTTTATATATGTTAAGAGAGAGAGAATGACCCATAAGCCATAAAGTACAAACAGTTGAATTCGAACTTAAGTATTTGTATCCACTTAAAAATGTAAGTCTACACACATACATATCATGAACCTATTTCAAAAGGCAAATGTCAAACTAGGAAACATTCATAAAATTTGGTTAAGATTTTCTTTCTACCTTTAACATATGAAATGTTCTTGAGATTAATGTGAAAGTTCAAATAGAAAAGTAAACCAAGTTGATCAGCAAGAAATTGAGAGAAGATATGCAAATGATCCATTGACATATAAAAAGACCAAGCACACTCATAATACAAAATAATAGCAAGAAAAAACTATCATATTTTATCTAGAAAATTGAATATTAGAAATTTTTTCATCATTGCCAGTGCTGATAAAGATATGGGAAAACATTCATATACATGGAATCATATATCATTAGTAGGTGAATAAACTGGTAAGTCTTTTTTAAGGGGGAAATTTCATAATACATAAAAAAATTAAATGCACATATCCTTGACCTATCATTTTTACTTCTAAGAAATTATGCAAGAGGTATGCAAAAAAGTGTATAAGGATGTTAAGCGCAGCACTGTTTTTAATATCAAAGCACTGGAAACCTAGCTGGCTATCAACAGGGAACTGGCTAACTAAAAAATGATATATACAAACACAGAATTTTATACAGTCATTAAAAAAAGAAGGAGCCAGATCTATACTATCAAGATATAATATGAACTGAAGAAAGGTTATTGAAACTTATCCCATTTGTACATGCCCAGAAAATTTTGGAATTGATACATAGAACACTATTAACACTGACTATCTCTCAAGAATGACACTTGAATGATGGAGGAGGAGATTTCATGCTTTCACTTTCAATCTGTCTTTGCTGTTTTCATTTTTAAAACAGTGGCTGATGTTACTTTAATACTTAAAAAACTAGTTAAAATTATCAACTGAAAAAGAAAATATGAGCTTGTTGTATCTACCTTAATATTGGCTTGAAGTTCAATATTATCAAAGTGGTTTTTAGTTGTAAAAGTATCACAGTCATCACAGAAGTGTTTCACCCAAACATAAAGTAATCCCAATGACATATACACTTCCTCTGATAGCCCAACATCTCCAAAGGAGCTGTAATAAAGTCAACTGCACTGTCTCATACATGTCTAATGGGTCCAACAGAGCCATTCGAATGTCAGTTATATGGCAGTGCTCCTGCCAAAGCTATTAATAAGTCACTGCATTTTTTCACACACTTTCTTTGACATTTAGATGACTCCTGAGGAACTGTTATCACTGCTATGGAAGGGTTCTATGTAACTTACACTACCAGGGGAAAACAAAAAGCAAAGGAAAGAAGTGTAAAATAAACAAACAAATTTTCTCCATTAAACATACATGAATGGCCCCACATGGTCAAATATCAGAAGGAATAACTTCTCATTTGGGCATAACCGTTCTCTGTCATTTAAGAAACCCAGGTGTTAGGCCAACTGTTTTCTCAAAACTCCAGCTGTTCTTCTGAAGCAATTTAGGGTCTGAGAATAGCATACTCATGACTATAACGGAATGGTGTTTATTGGTAGCTCATGCTTTGTTGTCAGGGTTCTGTGGCATGCAGTACAGATGCAATATGGAGCAGTACTAATGGATTTCTTGGCTGTTATGGGTTGTATCAGATATTCCATTACCTGTAAAGTTCCTGAGCAGCACATAGGAAGCTCAGCTGCCCAACAATAGTGGAAATCAACAGGGCTTCTGAGTACTAGTCCAAATCCCAGCTCTACCTTAAAGGGCTACTACAATTTCAATAGGAAATACAATAGCACAAGTTAATCCTCAGAGAGGTCTGAAGTGCTTCAGTGAATTTCCTCTTATAGTCTTCTATGTTTAGCAGAACAAGAATGTTGGCTATTAAAATGTTGTACTATTTAAGGTAAGACAAGTGCAAGGATTTCTACCTAGTTTGAAATGAGCAGAAAATGGGCTAGACTCTGCTAGGCAAGAGAATTCCCCAAGACATTAGATGTTTCAGAAGCCACATTGCATCTCTGTCTAATCCTTGATAACAGAGATCTCATTTCATAGCACATATTATATAATATGTATATGAGATGAATAGTGATAAACAACCACAACTGACATTAATTGAGCATTTAATTATAATAGACATACTATAAAGTGCTATATATTAATTTTCTCATTTAATCCTCACCAAAAAATCTTCCCAAAACTTTGAAATAGGTAAATGTTTCCATTTGTCAGACAAGGAAACTGAGGCTTGGACAGCTTTAATTGCCTGTCCAAGGATACACAGCAGTTAAGTGGCTCAATTAGGGCATAAACTTAGTTATTATACCATGATTGTTCTTAACCATTCATGGTACAGAGAACAAACATTATTTAGATTGCATTAATATAATCATTTTTAATTTAATAAATGGTTTCATACCTCTTGTGCTCTCAGAGCAAGAGGCATATATATTTATCATAGTACTAACTTAACTGTATTCAAATTCAGTTTTTATTCTCTCTAGTAGATCTTTTTGGGTATATGTGCCCACTTGACATTGACTGCACCGCGTTGGAAACTGCTTTGAGAATCAAATGGGTGGGCTTCTAAAAGTAACACGTATTACTGACCCTACTCCTGGTTGCAGCTGATGGGACCAGTGGTAAACATCTGACTCAAGCTGAGAAAATGATTATTATTATGTCTCCTTAGAATTTAGAAATGGCACTAAGAAACATCCAGTAAATCTTAGCTTCTTTTTTTTGAACAGAAGAAATATAAATTGTGGTTTAAGAAGGTATGAGGTTTCATGCCTGTCTTGTGGGTGGAGATTTAGATAAAGTCAATCTGCTGAGATAGGGCTGAAGAAAATGGGTTCAGAAGCAAAAGGCAACATACTGGAAATTCTTCTGATCTAGCCGCTTCTTATTTCTAACCACACTCTTGCCCTGATTCCCATGACGTATTCTCATGTTGTTTTAACAAATTTGTTTTTTTGTTTAACCAAGCTCAAGTTGGTTTCTGTTACCTGTAATAAACAATCTTAACTAATAGGACATCAATCTTTTCCATCAGACAGTGGTAGAAATTCCTTGAGCTTAGGGATTGTGTGTTATTTGTCTTTCATATATCCCCAGTCTCCAATACTGGGGAAAAGAGAACATGCTCAGGAAATACTGTTTGAGCAGAAATATTATTATCACCAAGTCTATAACTATAAATAATTTCTTTGCTATTTGTACTTTATTAGTTAAAGATTATAAATTTTTTTTCTACCTATCTCTCTCCATTTAGCTTCTTCATAAACAATTTCATTTTCATCTTTCATAATCCAAATGTTCCATTCGGGCCATATGTGAAAAACACATTTTTGGAAATTGATTATTCAAATTTAGCTGCTGATGTAGTTTTCCCCTCCTGCTCAATGTACAGTCAGATGTAATTATTGAGAGATATCCTAATCACTGAGGTTGATACACAAGTAGGACTGTCAAATTCTAAGAAATGCCAATTAGATCACCTGTCAGAGGCAGAGTTGGGTGTTAGATGGCCAGAGATCTGACCCAATATAGTATTTCTATCCTTATAAGCATCACACAAGATCAGAGATGATGCACACAAATTATATTATCTCTCATTTAGTTTTTTTTTCCTCAGAGCAATGATTATTTCTCATCTATTTAGTACCCACTATGCTCCAGGTCCTGTTCCCAAGTACTGAAGCTACAACCATAAATAAACCAGGCCCTCTCTCCACGTAGCTTTCATTCTAGTGCTTATTAATCACCAATGTGATAATAGAAAATATATAACTCTAGCATTAGCCTATGATGAGTAGAAATGTAGTTAATAAAGTAAAATAGGAATGGAAAAGGGGTAGAATAAATAAAGCATGATGGTTGATATCAAAGTATCACCCAGGCATTGATTGCTCACAAGTCCCAGGATGAAGCTAACTTGAGTGAATCTACATTTTCCCTAATAAATGATTAAACTTCAAAAGATAACAAAGGCCTTTCTTAGGACAAATTTGAGGGAATGGAAACATAATGCATTAGTGTCCTGATACACTGTTAAAGCCTAGACATCCAGATTTTATTCTGTTACCTGATGGTTTCCTTTCCCTGTACTTCAGGCTTTTAAGTCTGTTTCAGTGCTGAAATTAAGGATTGTTTGTTATTGGCCTTCACAGGTTATAACATGTCAGACAAATTCAATTAAGGCTAACCAAACACAGTTGGTGGGATGAGAAAAAAAATTCTTAAAGGCTTGGTAACTAATGGAATAAAAGAAACAAGTCCTTATAGACATGATTTTGGAAATTTAAGTAGAAATTTTGTCATGTTCTCCTAGAGCAAATAGAATTATAAGCATCTAAATCACTCCTTAGAATCATTCTCAGTAAGACACCTCATCCAAATGAACAGTTCCCCCTATGTTCACTTTTATGTCGCATTCACAGCAGTGAGGTGTAAAACATTCTAAGATGGTCCATAATATTGTGCCCACTGCCTCATCAATAATCTAAAACTCAGAAAGTATAGAAAAACAAAAACAAAACAAAATGTCACTGACATTAATTGAAGTACAAGGATGGGGTGGCATGGAGTCTGAGGTAGTGAAACATATATATCAAAGACTTTAAGCAATTTCACTCTTTTCAAATATAATGAAAGAGATGCCCTGCTAGGCATGCTTTCGTAAATGGGTGAAATCGATGGGAAATAAATAACAACATTTGCACACAAGCACCAAGTTCAATTCATTGAAAATAACTTGTTTCCTCAAATTAATGTGCTTTTGGAAAGGCCATTTACACTCTCATCTAAACTCAAACTTTCTCTGCAAGAATCTGTGGATATGTTGAAGGCGGGCCAGGCTTGGTTGTTACCAGTTAAAATTTGTGGAATCCACATTCTTACCAGAGGTCATAAAAGAGACCCCTAATTATGTATTCTTTATTTAAAATAGTAGTGGCAATCAGAGTAAGACACACTGAACTCTAACCTGAGCAGAAAAAAAGATGTTCAAGTTCACATCTTGAATACCTGCATTATCCAAGGGAGGAGACAATGTTTTTTTGTTGTTGTTGTTTTTTGCGGCTTTTTTTTTTTTTTTGAGTTGGAGTCTCACTCTGTTACCCAAACTGGAGTGCAGTGGCCGCTCCTGGCCACCATAGCCTCGACCTGCTGGGCTCCAGCGATCCTTCCGCCTCAGCCTTCCAAGTAGCTGGAACTACAGGCGCGTGCTACCACGCCTGGCTAATTTTTTTATTTATTGTAGAGATGAGGTCTGGCCAAGTTGCCCAGGCAGGTCTCGAACCCGCAGGCTCAGGCAATCCACTCACCTCATCCTCCCAAAGCGTGGGATTACAGGCTGAGCCACCAAGCTTGACTGACAATGATTATTTAAAAAACAATCCATTGCATTTAGCTAGCTGGTTTCTGAATTATTTTAACACCTCCTCATATGTAAAATGAGGATAATAATAGAAACTGCTTCACAGAGCAGTGATGAAGATACAGTGGGATAAAGAGATGAGGAGTGTGTTTGAAGAACTTGAAATGTTGACCCAGTAATAATAGTGAACATTCATATTGTTCCTATGTAACAATTATTGTTTGAAACCCTTATATACCAGCCCCATCCCAATTTTTAGTAACTGCCCTGTAGACGAATGGGAGAAACCTTCCACAAGATGTTTAAGAAGAGCCAAGCACAGACACATGAAAATCATTTATAAATGTTGCTTGCAGCATCCCTCTGCAAAGTCCAATCAATGAGTATAATGCAGGCAAACGTCAAAGAACACCAATGCCCTCTCACTGAGGAATGATACCATATAAATGCAGGTTTACAGAAAAGAATGAACAACAGTTTTTTATTTGAAAGTGTAATTCATAATTGATGACGTGGATACAATATGATTCTAAAGTCAGGCAGGAACATCTGGAGGAAAAGACTAAAGCCATCTGCTAGGTGACATCTGAAAGTTATCACATTATCTGAAGTATACTGAATTAATGGTTAATACAACAGTTGTAGATATGCAGGAAATAATAAGCCAAACCCAACCCCACCTGATTTCAATCTCTGCTTCCATGCTAAAGCAGTGTTTTTTCATCCCACCTAAAATCCTGTCTTGTTCGTCTCCCCATCTTTCCCTTCACCCCCTTTTCACCACACATACACACATGAAGTTTTCCAAAAGAAAGCAAAGTGATAAGCTGCCACTGAACTAATTTGACAGGCTTATTGACCAGGCCTGCATGTTGTTTGTTAGAGAATAGGGTTCCACTTGGTGAAGTGGCTGTTAGGGCTGGGGTGAAGTAAAAATAATTTGTGGCCAAATATTTGAAAATACTTGCCTTGAGTAGAGCCAGCTTGAGCCTCCATATCACAACAAACAGGAGAGAATTTAAAACCTGTAATAGCAAACATTTTTCTAATTAATCCTTGCTTAAGTCATCTGTGATTCCTCAAACTTCAACTCTTACCTTTCTTCCAGTGGTGTCTTAAAAAAAAAAAACCACTCTATTGAAATATAATTCAATATCATAATATTCACCCTTTTGAAAGTGTTCAATTCATTGTTTTTTAGAATATTCACAGAATTGCACAACCATCACCACTATCTAATTCTAGAATATTTCTGTCACCTCCAAAAAAACCTTATGCTGAGGGACTTCCAAAGGCAGAAAAATCGTGGAACCCAGTGGAAACCTTCTTTTTTTATTTTAATGCTTCAACCCAGTGAATTTGCTATAAATTCCTATGTCAAGATTGAGATAAGGGAGAGTGAGATATTTTGACAATCAGGAGATCAACTACCACACCATTTTATGTAATTTTGGTCATTGATTTTCCTGATTGACATATGAAACCTAAAAAAGTGTAGTGACTAGTTTAATGCCTCCTAACTTCTGTCCCAATTCTCTTTTACCTTATGAACATGCAAACAGATCAATTGTTTTTTCCCCTCTCATTTCCACATTTTACTTCAAGAACTCAAGACCTCAAAATACTTGGAGATATTGCAAAGTGTTATTTAGGAAATTAAATTCTAACTAGCAGGCAACCACTCATTCCTGATTATATCTTTCTAGCCAGTATTCCCTTTGGGCTGAAGGAGACTGAAGAGGACAGAATAGAAAAAGCTGCAAGTATAAGGTGACTTGTTATCTCTCTGCCACCTGAGAAATACTAATTAGCCACTGCTAATGGGCTAGGCCTTGTGGTCATAGTGATGAGGACCTCTAAAATTTAGACAAGCAGAATGATGGGTAGACTGGATTAACATGTTTAATAAGCATTAATGTGTTTTTTATGAAAGGATTTTGCTCTTTGGTAGGGATAAAAGAGCAGAAATAAAATAAATCAACCCCTTTCCAACAAATCAAAAAGACAAAACGTTTTCTTTTCTAAAAGTTACAAGGAAATAATATATAATAACAATATAATGACACTACTGTTGGTAATCTTATTGTCTAGAAAATGACTGATATTAATTCTCCTTCTGTTTTTTAAAAATCATTTCGGTCTAATCTCATAACTTTGAGTTTTTCTATACATTCAGCAAGTTACTATGAATCAAAATAGCAAGCACATATGGCATATGCTTACTATACGATTGTTCATCTCATTGTTCATATATTGATATAAAACTAAAATGCATAAAATGAGTACTTTCTATAATAAATCCCACTAGTATTGCTGTTGAAAACAAAGATGAAAAGAAAAGTTGAATAATGAATAAAACATTCACAATATTGCTGATTATATGAGATTATTTTCCTCGTGGATTCACCAAAAATAAAAAGTATTTTGTCTATCATTGAAAATAAATGTCTATTTGTCAGATAATTAGGTACATGCCTTGTCCAAGAATCCCTGCTTACTTGTATTGCCATTCTGCATGAAAGAACGGCAGATATAGTGGAGAAAAACAAAGCAAAGACTAAAAACTGAATGCTCTCTGTGTTTTACTTAAACAGTATAGGTAGGTTTTTTATTTTTACCATTTTCCCCATCTGACATCCTTTCATGGTCAGTATCGGTCAAGGACAATGCAGAGTTGGCCCGGCTAGACAGGCAAGAACTATGCTCTGATTTCATTCCCCCTTATCCACATTCTTAGAACATGGTCAGGTGAGGCAGCACCTTCTGTCTCTGTGTCCACATCAGATCCCACCTCCAGTTGATAGCCATGATGAGAAACACTGTGTAGGTCTGGTAGCCAGAGCACAGAGTGTGAGAGTTTTCACAAAACGCCAAATCTGAGAAGAAACAAAGTTCAGAAAAAAAGTTTAGAAGTATAAGGAAATACTCGATAAAATTCTACTTTTTGTCCTCATGCCCCTCTCCCCCATTGCTAGTAATTATGTGTTTTTGCAAAGTTAGAATTCTGCCCCTTTATTTATGGTAGCTAGGATTCTGTGCTTATTTTGCACTTCTGTAGCTTAAAATTATGCTCCTGTTGATTCTTACACGGTTCTGGAAAAAGCATGCCTGAAATAGCTTTATAGCTACAATTTTAGGTTGCATAAAATATAATAAGTGAGTGTAGAGGAGTATAAAGTGTAGAGAGCTGTCCTTTAAAAGATATGCCTCTTCTAGGAAGAATACATATAATCTGTAGAATATACCTATGCTTAAAACATTAAAATTATTTGCTTTTCTAAGTTATATCATACACATTGAAGTTAAGAATAAATATTTCAATGTGACAACTCTGAGAAAAAAACATTAAGTTCAAACACACTATTCTAAAGTATTTTTCCTAAAATATTTTTCCTAAAACATGTTATCTTAAACTCTAAAATTATAAGTATCTACTATTATTTTCCCATTGTTTTTAAAGGGGTTTAAGGCCTACTTTATTATAATTATTCTTTCAATTCATTCTTTCAACCAATGTTCCAAATAGTCAATCATATATTTTACCTTGGTACTGTCTTGTGGTTTTCATTTTCCCCTCCATTCCCCTCAGATCTTAGAACTATAAAATGTTTAGAACTTTAAAGATGATGTAATGGATCTCCTCTTTTTACAGCAGAGAAAAATAAACTACAGAGGGTAGATGTTATTTGTCCATAGCCCACATCAGATAGAAGTGGAGTCCTTTTTCCCTAAAACAGTCATCTGGGCACGGTTTCTGCTAGAATCCATTGACGCCCCATCAATTTACTATGTGAATATCAGACATTCAGTCCTAAAGTCAATTTTACATTCAATTATGGCAAGGTGTGAAAAGGGGGAAAAGATGCTTTAACAGTTCCTGATAAGTTAATGAAAAATGACCACATGTCAAGACATATCATCTGAAATGTCCATGTAGTACTTAGATAAGGCAATCCGGAGATGTGGTACACTATATAGGATTTTCTTGACTGACATCAGAGACAGGGTATGTCATTAAGCTTAACTGAGTACATCTAATCCTTAGCACATATCAATAACATGCAAACCCTAACATGAATTTAATTCTTTGAATTCAGAAAATCCTGGACCTTAGATCATAAACTACAGAAAAGATTGCAGAATATGAATATATTTTTAAGTAACTATTTAATAATATATAATTGCCAAAAAAGGATTTAACAAATCCATTCTCAATGATTATTTAATAATCACTAGGTGCCTAGTACTGTGCTTTGAGAAACAGATATTGTAGGCAAATAAAGTTACTATAATGTATTAGGAAAATTCAATTAAAATGGACACAGCATTGTAAGCTGATGCTGACTATGTTACTTTTTTATTTTGGTACTGAATGCCTTTAAGAGTAATTCTATTTTTCTAAAAAAAAAACTTGTCTAAATTCCAAAGGAGTGGTCTTTAAAAACATAAGCATGGTTTCCACTTATCAAACATAAAACCTTATCAAACCATGTTTCTCTTTGCCATAAGCTAAACATTAAAAATTCATTTTACTCAGTATAAATATTCGTGATCTAGTGATGGGGATTGGTTAAAATTCGTGCTTCTTAATTTCACAATGTTTCATTATCCAGTCCTACTATGTAGTTGTTGCTACAGGAATCTGATAATGAACATGTCAGCTTGAAGCTGTAAGACATGAATTTTGTATAGGCCAGTATTCACAACTATCCTCATTCTCCTAGACCAGTGGTCCTTAAACTTGCCTGCTTCAGAATCACATAAGAGGCTTGTTAAAATATATATTACTGCACCCCACTTCCAGCCTTGACTTCTAGTTGATATTTCTGCTTCAGGAGGTGTGAAGCAGGGCAGACAATTTGCATTTCGCTTTCAAATCTTCCTTGGTGAGGCCCATGCTGCTGGTTCAGGGACCATACTTTGAAAACTACTGTCCTAGAGATTTCTCTGAAGTCAATGGGAACCAGGAACAGATGAGTAGTGAGGATACAACCTTATCATGGCATTACTACAGATTTTTATACATCAGCTCTAATTCCATTTGAAGATACAAGAAGGAAAACTTCTGCTGTGTATTTCTGTGAAGTCTTTCCATTTATTTTCCATGTATTCAAGGCCCTGATCAGAAATTTTACTTCCAAGAGCACAGACATGCATTGTTTCACTCACGCAATGGCATATGAGATGTGGCTATCCCAAGATTTTAACATGAGCGCCGAGTCATGACATTCATTGGAAAAGGACGAGCAAAGAAAATCAATACATGACCAGTTTTTCACTCCAGATGAATAAAACAGTAGATAAAGCTTTTTTTAAAGACGGAGGACTGACAGATATAAACATGTTCCCCTTTTATTAGACAGATTTTTCCATTCAAAAGTAACTTTGTACATGGATTTGTTTCTTTCCAAGGAAATGCTGTGTAATGTGATCAAAAATCACATAGGATAAACAACTTATTTTCTATTGGAACTATGCTCTGCTTTGAGTACAAAAGCTAAATCACAAATTCTCCAATTAAATACAGTCAGATAAAAGTACTCTTCTTTGTCAATCTACAATTAGAAAAAGTAACAATCCAAGTAATCTCTCAGTTGCTCTTTTTTAAAAAGTGCTAAAGAAAAAGAGAAAGAAAAGATAAAGTTTCACTTATTTACAGTAAGTGATATTCATTGAACTGCCTTACTTCTCTTTCTTGAAATCTGTGTTACCATTGTAAAATATTTCCTTAAATACTTGAAAGTCTTGGTGGTGTTCAAAATTCCCTCAGGATTCATTATCTATAAAGCACTTACAATGCACCTTAAGTAGTTGTTTTCTATCCTTGCACATGTAACCTTGTTACCTAAAATACTACATAATCCCTAGAGAAGTTGAAGTTCAACTGCATTTATTACAGATCTATTCTTACCAAAAAACGAGTCATGAGAGTAATGTAAGTACAATTTTAGAATGTCTAAGGTTTAGATGGATAGACTTTTGCCATGAGAAACTATATTAGTAAACAGGTATAGATGTGGTCAAATGAATGATGTATTTGTTATCTCACAAACATGTATTTAATTTTTATGTTAAGGAAAACCAATCTTACAACCTTGCAAGAGACAAAATCTGAGTTGAAATCCACTCTTTAAATGGACAAAATGTTTAGAGGGACAATTCACACAAAATATATAGAAATAGCCAATAATTAAATGAAAAGATGTTCAACATCATTGCTACCAGGAAAATACAAACTAAAATCACATTGAGATACCATTACATATCTACTAGAATGGCTTAAAAATTTCTGGCCACAATCAAATGCTGACAAAGATATAGAGCAAATACAATTCTCATACACTGGTGGTGAGAAAGTAACATAGTACAACCACTTTAGAAAACTGGTAATTTCCTAAAAAGTTAAAGATATACTTACCAAAAGAGCAATTGCCCTCCTGGACATTATCCCAAAGAAATGAAAACTCTTGTTCACTCAAAAACCTGTACAAGATTGTTCATAGCAGCTTTATTTGTGAATAGCTAAAAAAACAGAAATTGCTGAACTGTTCATGAACAGATGCATGGATAAGCCACTTGTGGTATACCCACATCATGGAATATCACTCAGTTTTAAAAAGGAATGAATGGTTGATGAATAACAGTACAATGGACTTTGAAACAATTATGCTAATAAAACAGGACAGACAAGAAGTCTAGAAAATGCAAATTAATCTACAGTTACAGAAAGCAGATGAGGGTTGCCTGGGAAAGAAGGTGGAGGGAGGAATAGATGACAAAGAGAAACAAGGAAACTATTGAGAATAATCTAAATGTCTGATACCTTGAATGTAGTGATATTTTTATAGGTGCATAGATGCCAAAGTTCATAATATTTGCACTTAAGTATGTGTAGGTACTTCAATTATACCTTTATAAAGTTTTGGTGGTGTTTGCTTTCTGTTTGGTGGACTGTACATTACCAGATAGTAAAACAATGAGCAGACTTTGAATCAGCTAATTTTCTTTTTTTTTTTTTGAGTTGGAGTCTCACTCTGTCGCCCAGACTGGAGT
>NW_007260593.1:129056-132555 GCF_000164805.1 Carlito syrichta
GCCGGGCTCGGTGGCTCAGACTGTAATCCCAGTACTTTGGGAGGCCGAGGTGAGTGAATTGCCTGAGCTTGCGGGTTTGAGACCAGCCTGGGCAACTTGGTGAGACTTTGTCTCTACAATAAATCAAAAATTAACTGGGCGTGACATAACGTGCTATAGTTCCTGCTGCTTGGAAGGCTGAGGCAGACCGATCGCCAGAACCCAGCAGGTCAACGCTGGGTTGGCCGTGAGTGTGCCACAGCACTTCAGCCTGGGCAACAGGGTGAGACTCCAACTCAAAAAAAAAAAGTACGTATAACATGAACAAAAAGTTAGTCAAAATTTTATCTTGCTTATGTCTAGCCAAGAGGCCATCAAGACTAACTGAGTCCTCCGAGGTAGCCACCATCACCGCCACCGTTGCTGCTGCCGCCGCCGCTGCCACCAAGGCAGGCATTCCACATCGCACCGTCAGTGCCTGAGGGGCGGGCAAGCAGCTGAGATAAAGACCATCTGGAGCGAGGGATAACACCACCTGCTAGCGATGCAAGCCCACCACCAACAAGCGCTGGTCCGAGGCCTGGGGTCCCTTGGTCCCACGCAGGGCCCGATACTGCAGCCCCCTGCTGCTGCTGTTCCATTACGTGTGTGGGAGTCTTGGGTCTCAGCAAGCTCCCTGGCTACATCGTCTTTTATCATCACCAAGCCGCTGGTCACTCAGGGAGGCTCTGGACACCCGCCCCTCAGAGACACCAATCCCATTCCTGGTTGAAGTACCCTGTGGGGGGCCCAGAGCCACTCTTGCCACTCACCACCTGCCCTTTGGAGCTCTGGAGCCCCAGGCCCACCCTGGCTAAGGTACTCAGCTCGTGACCCCAAGCCTGGGGCCCCAGACAAGCAGAGAGAAAGGGATCTATGAAAGAGAATCTGCCTCCACATTTCTCCAGGCAGAGATTTCCATTGCCCTACCCACCTATCAACAAACTCCACCTTGGTTCCTAAGGAACTAAGATTACATACTGCTGAACGGACACATTGTAAGGCAGAGGGAAATAGGAAAAGACATAGAATGTTAAAATGGATAAAATATCACCAGGCAACAATATACTGCCTTCAAGAGACTCACCTCACTAGAAAGGACATACACAGACTCAAAGTAAGAGGATGGGAAACAAACTTTCAGGCGAGTGGAACACAAAAGAAAGGAGGAGTCGCAATCCTAATTTCAGACAAAATACCATTTAAGCTATCAAAAACTAAAAAAGATACAGAGGGCTACTACATGATAAAAGGTTCACTCCATCACTCCATTTAGGAAATATCTATCCTAGACATATATGCACCCAACATAGGTGCGCCAACTTTCATAAAGCAACTTCTAGGGAAACTAAAGAAGGATATGGACTCTAACACCATCATAACTGGGGACTTTAATACCCCACTCACAACCCTAAACAGATCATCAGGACAAAAAATCAGCTAGGATATCCAGGACCTCAGTGTGACTCTGGACCAAATGAACTTAATTGATACCTACAGAACACTCCATCCAAAGACCACAGAATACACATTCTACTCATCACCACATGGAACATATTCTAAGATCGACCACATAATTGGACACAAATCAAGTACAGGCAAATTTAAAAGGACTAAAATTCTACCATGCACCTTCTCGGACCACAGTGGAATAAAAATAAACATTGACACCAACAAAGTCCCCCCAAAACCCACAAAGACATGGACACTAAACAGTATGATGCTAAACAACTCCTGGGTCAATGAAGAAATCAAAAGAGGGATCAAAAGATACCTGGAAACAAATGAAAATGAAGAAACATCTTACCAAAATCTCTGGGACACCTTAAAAGCTGTAGTAAATGGGGAATTTATATCCCTACAAACACACATGAAGAAAATGGAACACAAACTAACAGCCTAACAAGCCACCTAAAGAAGCTAGAAAAGCAAGATCACAAAAACCCTAAATTCAGCAGAAGAATCCAGATCACCAAAATAAAAACTCAAATCCAGGACATAGAAGACAAAAAGATAACACAAAAAATCAGTGAAACAAAAAGCTGGTTCTTCAAGAAGATAAACAAGATCGAAGGTCCCCAAGACTGACCAAGAAAAAATGAGAAAAAAACCAAACAAGCACAATCAGAAACATAAAAGATGAAGTCACATCTGACCCTGAAGATATACAAAAGATCATTAGAGACTACTACACACACTTGCATGGAAACAAACTTGAAAACCTTAAGGAAATGGAGGACTTTCTGATATCACACAACGTGCCTAGTTTGGAACCAGAAGAAATTGAGACCCTAAATAGACCAATAACAATCAAGGAAATCGACTACGTGATAAGAAAACTACCTACAAAAAAAAAACCCCTGGTCCAGATGGCTTTCCAGCAGAATTCTACAAGACATTTAAGGAGGAGCTGATACCAATCCTACTGAAGGTATTCCAGGCAATTGAAAAAGATGGAACTCTCCACAAATCATTTTACGAAGCCAACATCACATTGATACCCAAGCCAGGTAAAGATCCTACAAAGAAAGAGAACCATAGGCCAATATCTTTGATGAACATAGATGCTAAAATTCTCAACAAGATCCTAGCGAACCGGATTCAACAACACATCTCAAAAATAATCCATCGTGACCAAGTAGGCTTCATTCCTGGGATGCAAGGCTGGTTCAACATACGTAAAACCATAAATGTAATTAAATACATCAACAGATGTCAAAACAAAAACCACATGATTATATCATTAGATGCAGAAAAAACTTTTGATAAAATTCAGCACCCCTTCTTGATAAAAGCCCTCGAACATCTAGGCATACAGGGAACATACCTCAAAATAGTAAAAGCCATCTACGAGAAACCCACAGCCAGCATAATCCTAAACAGACAAAAATTGGAACCATTTCCCCTGAAAACTAGAACAAGACAAGGATGCCCACTCTCACCCCTCCTGTTCAACTTAGTATTGGAAGTCCAGGCTCGAGCAATCAGAGAAGAGAAGGCAATCAGAGGTATCCAAATAAAAAAAGAGGAAGTCAAATTATCTCTCTTTGCAGATGATATGATTGTGTACCTTGAAAACCCAAGAGAATCTGTCAAAAACCTCCTTACACTGCTAAAGGCCTTTGGCAAAGTCTCAGGATACAAAATAAATGTGCAAAAGACAATGGCATTTCTTTACACCAATAATAAACAAACAGAAACCCAAATAAAAAACACAATTCCATTCACAATACCCACAAAAAAAATGAAATACCTTGCCATCTTCCTAACCAGAGACGTGAAAGACCTTTACGATGAAAACTACAAAGCACTGCTCAAAGAAATCAAAAAAGACACAAACAAGTGGAAATATATCCCATGCTCATGGATTGGAAGAATCAACATTGTGAAGATGTCCATCTTACCTAAAGCAATCTACAAATTCAATGCAATACCCATCAAATTACCAGCAACATTCTTCTCAGACCTAGAAAAAAACAAC
>NW_007260593.1:132707-170587 GCF_000164805.1 Carlito syrichta
ATGGATCAGAGACCTAAATGTAAAACCTCAAACCATAAGAACCTTAGAAAATGAAGGACCCTCATGGAAATCGGCACTGGCCTCCAATTCCTGAACAAAACTCAAACCCACAGGTCATAAGAGAGAGGATAGACAAGTGGGACCTTATTAAACTGACAAGCTTCTGCAAAGCCAAAGAAACCATCAAGAGGGTAGGGAGACAGCCTACAGACTGGGAAAAAGTATTTGCCAACACCAGGTCAGACAAAGGCTTAACTTCTTGAATCTACAAGGAACTCAAATGTGCTGAAAAGAAAAAAACAAACAACCCCATTATAAAATGGGCAAAAGACATGAAGAGACACTTCACAAAGGAAGACATCCGAGCAGCCAACAGACATATGAAGAAATGTTCAACTTCACTAATCATCAGGGAGATGCAAATCAAAACCACACTGAGATACCACCTAACTCCAGTCAGAATGGCAATTATCAACAACTCAGAAAATAACAGCTGCTGGAGAGGGTGTGGAGAAAAGGGAACACTTCTACACTGTTTGTGGGAGTGTAAACTAGTGCAACCTCTGTGGAAAGCAGTGTGGCGATTCCTAAAAGCTCTAAATATCAACCTCCCATATGACCCCGCAATCCCCCTACTGGGAATATATCCAGAAGAACACAAATCACTCTACAAAAAAGACACCTGCACACGTATGCTTATCGCAGCATTGTTCACAATAGCAAGAACCTGGAAGCAACCATGCTGCCTATCAAAAGAGGATTGGATTAGAAAAATGTGGTACATATACATGATGGAATACCATGCAGCCATAAAAAAGAACAAAATCATTAATTTTGCAGCAACCTGGATGGAACTAGAGTCAATAATACTCAGTGACCTCTCCCAAAAACAAAGGTCCGAGTGTCACATGTTTTCAATCATATAATGGACCTTGAACATCCATTCTAATAGTATAAGAAAATGACTGACAGTAGTGGAAAACTATGGGGGGGAGATGGGATTAACGAGCATATATCTGTCTGGAGATGGGGAAGCACCTCTAATCAGTAGGGTGCCTGAATTAAATGTATTTGTATACCTAACCCTTAACTGTACCCCACAACATCATAATGAAAAAATATTGATTATTGAAAAAAATAAAATAAATAAATAAATGAAAAAAAAAAAAAAGACTAACTGATGCATGATTTCTCAGTGATCCTCTAGGTAGCATTTTTGTCCTAGGGAAATAACAGTTGAAAACTAAACTTAGGAAGGAGACTAAGGATCATGAGACTAAGTTGGGAGAGTCTGGCACATAGGATCACCTAAAGGCATTTGTTAATGTTAATAATTAATATTTTTAAAAAATATTCCTCAGCTTTCCAAGAAGCTGGAACTACAAATGCACACCATTTAAAAAATGCTATGAAGTGCCTAATAAAATTAACTACAGTACTTTCTTTCTGAATCTTGGGGTTGATCTTCAGGTGTTCAACCTAGAGATGGCACTTATCAAAACTTGAAAGGGAAAGTAGAGCTATCTATGTCGGCATTTTTCTAGAATTACCATTTCTATTTCTGATAAACGCAAGCTTTATTTTCCTTAAAATTCTATTCATCCACAATCTTCTAAAAAAAGAGCTTTAAGGCATCATACTCCAAATAAATAATTGAAGGTCAAGAAGTGTGATTAATACAAACCATGACCTGAAAAGTAGGGGATATACTTTATCAAGAGTATAGTTCATTTTCAAATTAAAAGTGAGAGGGAGGGAATAAGATGATTAGCTTTAATTACTATTACTCATAAAAGGAACCTAATGGAGTATATGCAAAAGCAGGTGTTATTAATTAGCAATGTGGATTTTGGTTAAGTCACTTAACATTTGGGGGGCATTCATTTCTTCATTTGTATAAATCATTAGGTAACTATCTTGTTCTAAAATTCTGTAATTATGAACGTGTTATGGCAAAATGCAGAATGGTCAATATTTTCAAATGGGAAGAGAATCAAGGTACTATTAATACTTTCATTGGGAAGAATATACCACATTTGTTGAATAAGATCTTGTGTCATAATTACAAGTCTTGCTATATTAAATATTGATACAGCTTAGGTATCTACTGTGAATTACTAGATTATTGATAGAGAAATAGGATATCTAAAATGGAAAACAGCAACTGAATAAATGGTTACTCATGAAACATAAAATTATAAATTTACAAACATGGCTATTGCAAACAGTACTCTATGGCATAATAAATAAAATTCACACAATTAAAAAAATATTACTGACCCACTAGTAATTCAATACTGGCTCCAGGGAAAAAATGTAATGGATTTTTATAGACTTAGGCAAGAAATAAAAAAAAAAAAAAAGAAGTAACACCGGGTAGGAGACAAATAATTTTTACTCCTGTGTACAATTTTGTATTTTTCAATTTGTGGGCTTAAAAAACAAAATCAAATTTTCAAGTCAGCTCATATAAGTTTACTTAAAGCAGAGCTTCACTGAACACTCACTCGATTTCAAGTCAAGGAAACAAAACAAATTAATGTTCCACGAGTTTTCTTAGTCTTAGAAAATTAGTCCAATTTAATTTCTTCCTTTCTTCATGAAAAAGCTTTATCAAATATACAGTGCTGTACTAGGCAATGAGCGCAGTGAGTTAATAGGACCATGTCATGTCCTTTGTGAAGTTCCACAGAGAGCTTTTTTAAAGGCCCTAATGATAACAAAGTAATAAAAGCATACAGCCCAAACCTGACTTTTATTTTTCTTCCGAGGGCTTATCAGCTTTTCTGAGTCACAGGAGTGAGAGATGAAATGCTTCTATGTACACGATTGGAGCCTGTAGTTATTAGAAGACTTAAATAAAATCAGTAAGCATCCTGAAGTCTAATCTCCCCTTCACAGTTCCAAAGGTACCCATTATCTTGGCACTCAGGACCTACTAATTATGCCTTATTTAATTTTCAAGACTTCTCCATCTGTCAGTATACTGAAAAGCATGGCAACAAATCTGGGCAGAGTTAAAAGCCTGAAGTAGAAACATTCACACTTTGTGACCAATATTGGCTAACTGGAGATATCCCAGAACACAGTTTAAAAACTTATGTTAATATTAAAAGGGATGCTCTCAGAAGTAGAGTGAATAGCAAATAGAAAATGGCTCAAGTCAGAGGACAAAAAACGATAACACAAATGTAGAGAAGGAGATGAGGTAGGACCCTGGAAGAAATAAAAACAAACTCCAATCATATTTAGGGAGAGATTAAAATTTTCTTCAGCAATCAAAGAAGAGGAAGAAAATTTGATGTGGGAATAAGCAAGTACTAGTTCCTTAAACTAATTTTCACTTTAGTGAATGGCTCAATTTAGATTGTATTCACATAAGATGAGAGAACTTATTTTGAAGCTAACTCAGACAGCAGTTATCACTACAATGAAAAAAGTAGATGCTTGCTCTACAGTCTTTGAAGCAAGAGTTTAGAAAAAGACTCAGGCACTAGAAAAGATAGTGGGAGGTCCAGGTCTTCAACAGAAATTTAGATCAATGAGAACCTGTGCATGTTCCCTTTATTTCAACATTTTGAATGAGGCAGAGACTTCCCAGCCTATATGAGAAGTTTTCGGGACTACTGAACACTGCAAATGCATAGTGCTCAATGACCCTAAAAATTTCTCATTTCTTACCTGTGCTGGTCCAATTTTCTGGGTGTTCATAACACTTTGAAACCTAAATCTTTATTGCCCAGTGTGTTCTTCCAGGTATACTTGTGTATTTCTATTATGCTCACTAGGCATGTGAAGCTGTTTGCTCAATGTGTGTATGTGCCTGTAAGTGTGTCTGAAATTTTAAACTACATTAATCTGCTGCAAAATTCCATCTTGAGTGAGATTAATGGACTGAAGCGTTAAATAACCATTAAAAACACTTGCAAGCACTTCAAACATGTACTCCTAAAGCTAAACAATTGGACTTCTGTAACATTCTACACTTCTCTGTAAGCATTTACTTTGTGATGAATGAGTAAAGATGCCAAGATAAAACCAGCCCCAGAGTCAATGTCCATCAAGAACTACTGAATAAACTACATTCTACTCTATTGGAAGATTATTTTTACCACTTTTCAAAGATGCCCTATTTATTTTTGCCTCTGTATCTTTGGACACATTGTCCCAACCACCTATAATATCTGTCTCCAATTTTTCACTAATTCCTAATACCCAATCTGTCTCAGTATCCTCACAAATTAATCTCCAACCATCTTTTTCTCCCTTCCAGTAATCTTACTCCTCCCTGTAGCACTTCTAAACTTTACTACATAATTTTGTACCAAGTGTATGTCTTCTTCTCAATATTTATATCACCTGTATTAGCTCCTGAATTATACCTCCAGTTCCTATAGGGTCTCCAAAATTTCTGATATCTCTTAAACTAAATGTAGTATAGTTAATTTGCCAAGAAAGAAAATTTTAGGTACTGTTGCCACAAAAAAAGATAACTATATAGGATTATGAGTATGTGAATTTTCTTTACTGCAGTAATCATTTTATTATGTATATGGGTTTCAAGATAATTATATCAAAATATCATGTACACTTGAAATATATACAAAAAAATTAGAAAAAAGTTGAATGCAAAGTGTTGCGTGATTCATGAATAATTATATAAATATAAGATAGCATTGTGATTCCTTCAGGTCCTAGAATAACTCTAGGCAAACTACGATCATTAAATACCAAAGTTTTAAAATCAATAGTTAATACAAGAACAGTCTTGAAAGGGTTAACATCTTGACTACTATTCTGACACATATGAGATAGTTTTCCTTAACATAAAACAAGGCCTACTAATGTAAACTGAACAATTTTTATTTTGGTAAGTTTGCTGTGTATTGAAATAATAGATGCTTCACAAATTTAGCAAGAAGAGAAAGACAGTAGCCCACTGGCTATGGTTTCAGAAGAAAACAAATGATAACAATGGTAGACTAAAGGACAATAAGTTCCCTATATCATCTTCTGACTGAAATAGTCTCATAAAGGAAGCTTTTTTCACTATACCTTTTGGCTTAATGAATGGGGAAATAACTCCCTGTTAAAATTCTTCAGAAATATACTCCAGGGTATTGGACTGGGGACTTTTACTGAAACAAGTCACAAAGCCTTGGTGAAAGGTCATCTTTAAGCTGGCTTGAAGAGAAACTCTTTTGTCCTTCTCATCAGTCAGTTTCATGTCATGTACCAGACAGAAATTCTCATCTTGATAAGTTTGTAGAATGTGCTGGAGTGGGTATGTAGTTCTGACAGCCTTTGTTTTCAGGAACTCAGAAAATGTTACTCAAAATGTTTTTCAGGAACAGAAAAAATAAACTTTCCAAGTGGGCAAAGGTTGAAGAAATAACTTGTTGAACACTCAATAGGAACTTGTATGTTTGAATTTTATTTACAGAAAGACCTTAAATTCTAAAGAAGACTTCCACCTCCATACAAGATAAGGTGACAGGAACCAAATTTATTCTCCTGCCAGAAATGATAACAATAAAAACCACCCACAAAATGTATGAAACAACAGATTTCAGGCATTGGGCAACAGATAATGAAGGACAGCAATTTCGGAGATATGGGAAACTAATGAAGTAAACTTTATAATTGCTTAGGACAAGGAGGGAGAACATAGGTAGAGTCTGGTGGTGTTTCTGAGTAGAGAAGACTAAGCTGGAAGTCTGGGAATGCTGAGACAGCTAGAGTTCACAGTGCAGAGCACTGGATAGAAGAGAGCTGTACAGAAAGATAACTCCATAGATCTGCAGAGGGTACACTAGATATTCACTTGCATTCTGAACAGTGCATACATGCAAGAAAACCATCTGAGGTTGGAGAAAGAGCCACCTGAAAGGAATAAAGGAGACAACTTCTGAATCTGAAATAAGGCTGGAAATAGTGCCTATTTCTAACAGCCAGAGTGGAAGTCCTCATAATTCATGAGCACTGAATAGACTACTCAAACAAGTTTTTGTGGATAGATGATATAGATGGATAGACAGCTAGATATCGATAGATGATAGATAGGTGCTTCTTGACATACTATGGGGTTGCATCTCGATACACTTACTGTAAGTTTAAAATCTTGTAATACCTAATCTACTGAACACCATACCTTAAATGTGCTCAGAATACATACAGTAGCCTGAAGTTGAGCAAAATCATCTGACACAAAGCCTATTTTACAATAAAGTTTCTAATATCTCATGTAATTTATTGAATACTGTACTGAAACTGAAAAACAGAATGATTGAATGGGTACTCAAAGTATAATTTCTACTAAATGCATATTGCTTTAGAATCATCTTAAAGTACTGTAGGTTGAACTATACTGTCTGTACATGTGTTTGTGTATGTGTGTGTGTGTGTGTGTGTGTGTGTGTGTGTGTGTGTGTGTGTGTGTATGTAAAGCTTTGTTCTAGGGCTAGGTGCAGTGGTTCATGCTTGTATTCTAATGTAAGAGGTTCTTGAAGCTAGGAGTTTGAGATCAGTTCTGGCAACATAGTGAGAACCCGTCTCCACCAAAAAAAAACAAAAATCCTGTTAGGGCGTGGTGGTATGCACCTTTAGTATCAACTAATGGAGAGGTTGAGGTGGGAGTATTGCTTGAGCTCAGAAGTTCAAGGTTACAGTAAGCTAAGATTGTGCCATTGCACTTCAGCCTGAGTGACAGAGACCTTGTCTCCAAAAGATCTTTAAAAATTTTAAATGCTTTAGTATGTAGTTATATTACTTAGTGACAGTTTTATCCTTTTGGGTCTTGCTGTTAAGCTTTGTTAGGTGGATTGAGAGCAACATTGGTTTGGTAGCTAATTAGACTTTCATGTCTTATAAAGTTATATGTACATCTACCATATGATCTGTTCCACTCAATACTTACCAAAGAGAAATGAAATCACGTGTTTATACAAAGTTTTGTTCATAAATACTCATAGTAACTTCATTTGTAGCAACAAAAAAAACTGTAAAAAAAAAAAAAACTCACAAGGTCATCAGGCAAACAGATGTAAACTCTGGTACAGCCAAACAATGGAATACTATTGAGACATAAAAGGAGTAAACTATCAATACATACAACAACGTAGACATATACCAAAATAACTACAGTGAAGTGAAGAAGTCAGACAAAAAAAATCTACATACTGTGGGAGTTGAAGAAGCCAGTCAAAAATCTACATACTATATGGAGAGAAAATTTTTTGGGATAATAGTTAGATTCATTGTGATGATTGTGGTAATGTTTTCTTCCTCCCTCCCTCCCTCCCTCCCTCCCTTCCTTCCTCCCTTCCTTCCTTCCTTCCTTTCTTTCTTTCTGAGTTGGAGTCTCACTCTGTCACCCAGGCTGGAGTGCACACTCATGGCCTGCCCCTGCTGGGCTCTGGTGATCCTTCTGCCTCAGCCTTCCAAGTAGCCAGAACTACAGATGCGCACTATCACACCTGGCTATTTTTTAAAAATTTTATTGTAGCCAGGCTCGGTGATTCAGCCTGTAATCCCGTGCTTTGGGAGGCTGAGGTGAGTGGATTGCCTGAGCCTGCGGATTCAAGACCTGGCCGAGCAACTTGGCAAGACCTCATTTCTACAATAAATCAAAAAATTAGCCGACCATGGTAGTGCATGCCTGTAGTTCCAGCTACTTGGAAGGCTAAGGTGGAAGGATCGCCAGAGCCCATCAGGTCAAGGCTGCAGTGGCCGGGAGTGTGCCACTCCACTCCAATCTGGGTGACAGAGTGAGACTACAATTCAAAAAACAAAATTTATTGTAGCAACAAGGTCTTGCCAAGTTCCCTAGGCTGCTCTCAAACCAACGGACTCAGGCAATCCATTCACCTCGGCCTCCCAAAGTGTTGGGATTACAGGCTGAGTCACCGAGTCTGGACTGTGGTAATGTTTTCACAGGTATATACATATATCAAACTTACCAACTTGCACACTCTAAATATGTAGTTTATTTTATGACAGTTTTAGCTCAATAAAGATGTTTTTAGAAAATACAGGAAGGAGACAAGAATGTATACAGTTTGCTGAACACTGGGAACAATGAAACAATGTAAAAAGGTTGATAAAACAGAAAAACCAATCTGTGTTCACAAACTGCTATGAATGAGGGAAAAGGACAGATGAATATCTCTCAACTTTTTTGCCATTTTTCCCTCAATCCAGTGGAATCAGAAGGACTTACATTTTGGACACTGAAACCCTGAATACTAAGATTGTTATAGATTGATGTTAAACATGGCCAACAAATTATTATAATGTAACTGGAAGAATTATTTGGTTAACCTTAGCTCAATAATAAAAACTATGACAGGTTAGGTGGACTCCATATTGATGACACACATTAACCATTTCCACCTTAAGATGCTAGTTGTCTTTGTTTTTTTCCATAGCTGCAGATTTCTTTCATAAACTTGACTATTCATTCTGGTCAAATGCATGCTATTTGTTTCAAAGAAGACTGAATGAGAGGATATGGTTAACAAAGTGCAAATGCAGCCTTACTATTTAAAAACCTCTCAAACAATGGGAGGTTAATAATGTTCACTTTGTTTACTATTAATTTCTACAAGGAGCCAAGCTTGGTGGCTCAACCTGTAATCCCATGCTTTGGGAGGCTGAGGTGAGTGGATTGCCTGAGCCCGCGGGTTTGAGACCCACCTGGGCAAATTGGCGAGACCTCATCTCTACAATAAATCAAAAAAATTAGCTGGGTGTGGAACTGCACGCCTGTAGTTCCAGCTACTTGGAAGGCTGAGGTGGAAGGATCGCTGGAGCCCAGCAGGTCAAGGCTGCAGTGGCCGGGAGCGGCCACTGCACTCCAGTCTGGGTGACAGAGTGAGACTCCAACTCAAAAAAAAAAAAAATTCTACAAGGGTTCTTTAGTAGCATTGTATATATAGTCATTGGCAAAATGGATTATTATATAGAAACACTGGCATAGTAGTCAAACACTCTTGTAAACAAGGTCATTCTTGACCTCATTTTGAAGTATAGTAGATCTGAACTGCTACAATTATTTTTGAGAATGATGTTTACATTACAGTCCTACCATTACATACTTCTATTTAGAAATAATGGCCATTGTCCATTAGCTGTGGAAACTGGGAAACTAATCTGCCTCAATTACCAAGAAATTTACTCGCAACTTATTAAATTAAAGGTTCTAGACTTAACCACTTGGACTAGTAGTTCTCGTTTCAAAGCACACAATCCCTAGTCTTGGAACACAAGGGCATGGAGATTAAACTTCCAAGGGACATACAATTTTACATATTTTAAAAAGAAGAAAGCAAATCCAAACATGAATTTAGCATATTCTATGTACCAGGCAGTAAAATATACATTATTTCATTTAATCCTCACAGTAGCCCCGAGAGAAAGATTATTATTGAGCCTATTTTTTCAAATAAATCAACTGAGGCTCAAAGATACATCAAATTGTCCTAGACCACATAGATGCTAGGTGAAAACACTAACTCGGAACAATTTTAACACCATCCTAATCATCTCATGCAGCATATGAAGCTATAAGTAGCACATTCAAATTCACAGTCTAGTTCTTATTTGTACAATGTGCATGTGGCTGATGCTAGAACTTCCTGCTTCTCACCTCCAGATTTCATTCAGCTCACTGCCGTTTCCATCTGGATTTCCACAGCCAGCCACCAAAATACTTTGAGGGATATGACAGCCAGGAGACAATGGGTATCCTCTGTCATTGACAGTATAAAAAGAGACCCTTAAACTATGCATATATTATCTCATTATTCTTATGTGAATTTAATGTATTTTTATACCTCCTTTTGAAATATCATTCCACTTTCTACTAATTCTTATGGATTCACTTCACCAGCATCATGTCACTTTGACTTATCTAAAACAACAGTGAGATTTTAGAGCATATTTTGTGCTTCTAGACAACACAAACAACATCTGTGACTGCGGGCAGACAAATAAAAGAAAATGGAGGCCTCTCCTGTGTTTAGCTCCCTAGCACAGAGCAGCTGCCTTGAGAAGAATTTTGAAATTATTTAACAACATTAACAAAGATGAGAGGAATATTATTCATTGGGAAATGTGTGTTAGGGCATTACTTCAGCACATTATCATGCAGCCAGAGCACACAATCGGATCAAAATTTGGGGGCATTTCCTGTTTATAACATAGCATTGTTATAATCTCGGGATAAATAGATTGAGCTTAAATCTGTGATCTACATTAAATGTTTTACATGTGTCACAGTATTCAGAGAAAGGCTTTGAGTTGAAAATATTCCACAGTTTTTGATGAAATGTTTAGGAACATTTTTCTTTATTTTAAATTTATCAAGGATGTATGAAATTAGATAAAGGCATACTTCTCTAACTGCAAACTATCATGTAGTGCTAATACTGCAGACAATTTCTGCAAAATGCATTTTCCAAAACCTCTTAAAACTAAAAAGCAAATACAACAACCATAATATCAGTGCCTGTGAATTGGATATTTATACTGCCCGAATTCTTATTAACACTGCCCTAACATTTAACCTGAACAAGCAAATTAACATATCAGTCACTTAAAAAACAATGGACAATCTATATACTTGAATGCATGTTCATTTTTACAGATTTTGGAAGGATATGTAGATTAAATTATCTGTGAAGATTGCCCAAGGACATTAATGATATGCAGAACAAATGTAATATGAGTCTATACGCAGAGCCCAGATCAGTTAACTCCATTCAGTCCCTGAATCATAACCTTTGGAGAGAATAAAAAACACAAATAGCCAAACAGTGATTTGATATTATATTATCTTGACAAAATATCTGCTTGACTGAATCTTCACTTTTGTCACAGTTACTTGGCTCTGCCACTGATCAAGGATTGTTTTAGGTATAATTCTAAGTTAGACCTATTTCTTTTGTCCATCCACTGTCTGTTAGTCTTTCCCACCCCATACCCAGCATCCATTACCTTATAGTGTCGCTTTCTTTTTCAGAACCTTAGCTCCATTTGTTTTCTCTCCCTTTCTTGTTCAAATGTTCCTGTTTCTTGCCTAATTACCTAAGACAACAAAACTAGAAAAATACAATAAATTTAATCTAGTTTTAGTATACATAGTCCTCCAGACCCATGCCAGATTATATATTATAATTTTAATAGAGCACATCAATCTTTACTTTTTATGTGCTCAGTCTATAGGCTATTCATTATTCAGTAAGCATTTATTGAGCATCTATTGTATACTAGGCTATGTGCTAGTACTCAGGCAGATTAAAGAGAAAGAAAAAGACATATTATCTGCCTGCCTTTGAAGGACTGACAATCTAGTGCAGAGATGGGAATGATGACAGGACAAAGATGCATGCCATGACAGATTTATGTATAAAAGGCTGTGGAGCCCAAGTGAAATGAGGGACTCACTCTCTCTGGAAGATGGACCCAGGCTCCAGAGAAGTCATATTTTTAGTTTCATCTTTTTTTTTTTTTTTTTAGTTGGAATCTCACTCTGTCACCCAGGCTGGAGTGCAGCGGCACACTCACGGCCACCACAGCCTCAACCTGCTGGGCTCAGGTGATCCTTCCACCTCGGCCTTACAAGGAGCTGGAATTATAGGCACACACCACCATGCCTGGCTACTTTTTTTGATTTATTGTAGAGTTGTGGTCTCGCCAAGTTGCCCAGGCTGGTCTCAAACCTATGGGCTCAGGAAATTCTCTCACCTTAGCCTCCCAAATTGAGTTTCATCTTAAAGGATGAATATGCCTCTTGTAAATATAAAAGGGGACACGAGTATCTCTAGCAGAAAGAAGTACATGTTCAAAAGCCAAGATACTTTCAAAGGAACAGTGAATTTAAAGAATAGTAAACCATTTTCTGCAGCTGTACCATAGGTGTAGGGTAGAGGAACCAGCAAAGTAGGATAGAGCCAGTTTGCAAAGAGTTTTCTATTCCATACTAAGGAATTGGGCCATACTCGTCTCAAATTATATCATATGCCTCTTACTATGTCTCTATGTAAGGGTTCCGAAATCATTAATCTGAACACAAGTAACTGAATTTTAAGAAGTTTTCAGAAGTCTACAAACTAGCCTGGCAATTTATCTAGTTGTGAATTTTTATCTAGAATATTAAAAAATTCATTTAATTAGAAAGTATTTATTAGCCATTTAATGTGGAAGGCAGTGTTCTAGGTACTAGAGAAAAAGCAATGAACAAAATAAACACTCTCACCACCATGGAACTAATATTCTAGTGGGAATAAATTTGTAATAATAGTGTTCAGTCCAGTGTTCAATTCAGCATCAGAAACACCCAGATTTTCATCTGTATGTGAATCTATATGTTATTACCTGTGCATTTTATCTGGGTATTCATTCAGGGTTCCTATAGAGCTTATGGAAAACTGCATATATGAAAGCAGTGACAAATAGGAATTTAGCATCTTCCGTCCAAGTGAAATCTACTAGGTGAAAATCATGTCAATGGCTTCTATGTACACTATCCTCCATTGGGGAATGTTGAAGATCCTGGAATGCTATGCTGAGATATGCCACTTTGGCATTTTGCTTCCAAAAGATTTTTAGCTAAATACTTGAGAACTCAATATCTGGAGAGACGGGAGTAGAGAGAGATGAGCAAAACAAGGGGACAGAGGGAGCATTGGGAAGAGGGTATTTTTCTTTTTTTTGGAGGGTGGAAGCTTTTCTAGCCAAACCAGAGCCCATCTGAAACACTGTAATCACCACAACCTTCAGCAATTGGGAACTGGGGTGGCAGTGGGGGAAAAAATTGAATTACTCCAAAGCTTAGCTATAAAATTATAATCATAGCACAGTTCCATGTCACAATGTATAATCAATAAATAAAAGTCCAGTCTTGATATGGTGTTCTATATAGATGCCAAATTACATTTGCTCTGAAAATTCCAAATATGGGCAGGGTTATTTAAAACAGTCCACTTGCGAACAGTCAGCTTAATTTTAGCATTAGGTTAAAATTGTAGAAAGACAATGTTCATTTATCTAGGAAATCAGTTTTATTTCTTAACCTACATGAAATTCAAATGGCCTTAGGAGAGATGTGAAAAGAAGACTAACTGGAAAAGTCATTTTGAATGATAATTATTCACATATTAAATTGAAATAGATATAAACTACTGGTATAATAAAATATTACTATATTTCAAGGCCACATTTCAATAAGAGTTTCTTAACAATAAGCATTAGTAAAGTAAGTTTAAAATTGGATGTATTGGCATGTAAAAGTTGGAAAAATATTTATCATAATTTTTTTACTATTATCAGTTATTTAAAGGAGATACTGCATTTTCATAAATAGAAGTAGCAACTTACATCTACTATACACTTATATACATCCCCAGATGTAAGTAGCAACTTACATCTACTATACACTTATATACACTTATATACATCCATAAATAAATAAAACAATCAACTTCCACACCTCCTCCACCAAGACTCTTCATGTTAAAAAAGAAATACCCTAGTTCTTTTGGTGAGATGACCAATAACTACTTATTGCTCAGACATGCATTAGTGTGTGGAGACTCGGGTACCATTAAAATAACTACCGGAGGTAATTTTGTAAAAACACACCCTACTAATTTGAAGAGTTAATATGCTTCTCTCCCATTAAGTGGGTGATTTCTTTTTACTTGCCAGCAACATAATGAACAAAATATGGTACACACCATGAGCAATGAGTCTTCTTAATAAAAATGATTAATAAGTACATATATCTGTACATATGTGCATACATGCATACATACACATAGTTCACACAATGTGGGTTTTAGCTGTATCTTATAACATTCCACTGGAGTTAATCTCTTGTGTTTCATAAGGCATTTGAAACACAAGAGATTGACTCCAGTGGAATGTTCTCTGAAACCTGACACTAAGCTCCAGTCAGGGATAAAGAGGACAAACTGATGGTTGCTTTCTGAAGTAGAGAATGGTAAGAAATCTTACTACAGTATAAAGCATGGAGAAGCAGACATAAGCTTTTACCAATTTTTGTGTTCACTAACTTGTTACTACACCATAGCCTCTGACTGTCATATGAAATTATGGTTCCTTTTGATCCCCACAAAATTAATAACAATGGCAACAACAAATAACAGTTATTCAAGTGCTTACCACATGGCAAATACTGTGCTATACACTTTACATACATTATGCATTTAATTCTTAAAATAATTATCTGGGGTAGTATTATTATTACCTTGATTTGACAATGAGAAAACACTCTGAAGAGCTAAAATACTTAGCCATGGTCACTATTGCTAGTAAGAGATGAAATCAAAATTCAAATCCAGGTTTGTATTTAACACTTTTCGCTTCTAGTACTACTTTAGTAGCAGAAAGGCTATGTATTCACTTTGTTATAAGTAAAATGACCTCTTGCTACATTTATAGCTAGTGGTAGTACTGAGGATCTAATCCAACAAGGATCTCTGATTTGAAGAAATGAAATATCTAGTTATAAAAACAGGACATGTTCCTATAAACACTACAGAGTATATAATTGGAAGATAACGAGTCGTCCAGGCAATAAACACTGGGCAAGAGCACAGAGCAGAGGAAGAACAAAATGAGAAAAGCGAATTCGTGGCATCTTGTGGAGGTGGCAGATGAAGTTAGGACTTGATGAACAGGTAAGATTTGAATGAACAGAGGGGAAGGTCTAGGCTCCAGACTTGTATATAAAACTGTTAAGTTGTTATCAAATTTAGATGTTTAAAAAGCACTTCAATTTTTTTTTAATTTCAAAGCTAATTGTGTTATCATTGCCTTCCAACCTGATCCTTCTCCTGGCATTACCTTTCAGTGAATATAACTACTATCTACTAATTTGCACAAGCCAGAAACATAGGAGTCACCTTCGTATTCAGCACAACATAAAATCTCATTGTTTTCATCTCCTACTTACTCCTTGATCTTACTCAGTTCTTTTCATTTTCACTTTGAATAATCTCTGACCTAGATGGCTACAAAAACCTAACTGGTATCCTTGCATCTAATCTTGTTGTCCTCGTATCCATTGTTTGCAATTCTACCAGGAAGACTGTCAAAACTAATCGCATCATCCCCCTTAAATATTTTCCCATCACATTTAGAATAAATAGCAAAAGCCTTAACATGCTCTACAGAGCCATATGTGATCTGGCTCCCTATTCTTTGACCACTTACTCTCTTGCTTTTTGCAACACTGTACTTCCAGTTTCTTAAATGGACCATCCTGCTTTTCATCTCATGACATTTGTACATGTTGTTCCCTCTTCTCTTTCTTGCCCCGTTCATCTTTTCAGTTGGTTAATTCTTTATTATCTTTTAGATCTGAGCTCACTTCCTTGAACCTCCAGGCCAGATTAGGTCCTTCTTTCTCTGGAGTACTTATTGCATTATAATTTTAGGATCATTTATATAATTTTACAAGGATCGTGCACTTCTACCAAAATGTGAGTCCTCTGAGGGCAGAGACTATGTCTGTCTTCTTCATCATTGCATAGTCAATACCCAAAAAAATTTACACATAGAAGCATAAGTAAATATTTGGTAAACAAAAGATTCCATCACAAAAGCATTCTAAGCAAAGACAATAGCATTAGCACACAGATAAGAATGAGGGTGCCATGTGGGGAACTGATGACAGCATGAGTGTAGTTCAGCACAGGCTCAGTAAATATACTAGTCTGACTGGTTTAGAAGCTTCATATAGAGTACAAACAGGAAGAAAATATTGGAAATGAAGATTATGGAAAACCTAAAATAGTAAGATAAACATTGCAGGATTTATTCTATAGGAAATAGAAAACAACCAAAGGCTTGAGGTAGGTCAAAACTGCCTGTCAGAATGTGCTGCTATCTCAACTGCACACGTATTCTGCATTTCAGTCTACTACCGCCAAATACCTGTCCCTACACTCAGAATCTCTAGACCATGTGTTTGGAGATGGTCCTGCCCTAATGAACTGCCACATGTTGGAATGATTGGCTTACAGTGACTCCAGTCAGTAACCATGTCCATACTGCAATCTCACTTTGAGTAAATTATTATTTCTACCTCCATTTTAGACTTGTGAACAGTAAAAAAGATTCTACATTTATTTGCATTGCAGTCTTTTCCACAGTGATTACTCAAGGAATGAACACCTAATTCAGTATGGGCCAATCATATTTTTCCATCCATGAGCTATGATTTGAATGTTTGTCCCTTCCATAACTTATTTTGATATTTAATTACTTGCCATTGACACTGTATTAAGATTTTTAAGATTTGACTAGGTCATGAGTGCTCTGCCCTCCTCATGAATGGATTAATGCTGTTGTAGGATTGTGGGAAATGAGTTTGTCAGTTTGTTATCACAGGAGCAGATTCTTTATAAAATGGTGAGTTTGACCTCTCTGTCTCTGTCTCTCTCTCTCTCTTTGTCTCTCTCCCTTGTCTCTCTCTTTCTCTAACACACACACACACACACATTTTTACCTCTTTCTGCCATGGGATGCCCTCAACCATGTGATGACAAACCAAGAAGACTCTTGCCAGATGCTGGTACCTTGATATTGAACTTCCCAGCCTCCAGAACTGTGAGCCAATACTGTTCTGTGCTTTACACATTATCCAGTCTATGGCATTCTGTTACAGCAGCACAAAACAGACTATCACACTATCTTCCTGTTCCAGAGATCGGTCCATATATTGTTATGGGACATGGCCAACCCAGGTTCATTCTCAAGTTTATTTTTTAAGTATTTACTGAAAACAGGTGGAAGAATCTCTTTCTTGTTAGTAAGCCAGGCTATTAAGTTGACAGCCCAGAGCAGTTAGCCTCAGCTAGTTGTCCATCTTGTACATAATGAAACTGAACTGCAGAGAGAGCTAGGCATGAGAAAGAGTATTGGCAGTGTTCAAGCCCCATTGTTCCAGCCTGTGTCCTAACTTTCGCTAAGGCCATATCCCACCTTGTTGTTTAGTTATTTGAACCAAAAAAACTTTTTTCATAAGCTAGTTGGAGTTGGACATCCATTATTTGCAGTTAAAGTTCTGAATGCCTGAATTGTACCTCACATCTTTATAATTTTTTTAAAATTTCCTGAATGATAAAAAAAATCATCAGTGGAAGTAGTCTGGAGATTATTAGAAAATTATGTTCATGATCAATTCTCTGCTCATGGATGCTTACACCTCATTTATTAACCCACCATAGACTTCCTGGTTTTTGTTTTTTAACCTGGATTTTAAACTGTCCTTTGATCTATCACTATCATATTCTCTGGACTGAAGGCAGAGAAACCGCTCTGCAATCAGTGCTTGATAGCTATTTATTAAAATGAATTGAATTGTGATAAATTCTTCCTGTAGATTTTTATTCTTTTCATGTTTTCAACTCCAATACATTCTGTTTATGTGCTTGCTCTGCTGGCTGGTCACTCCCTATTTTGCTGCCTCCTGATATGATTTGATTCTTGACATCCCTGACAGGAGGCAGCAAAATAGGGAGTGACCAGCCAGCAGAGCAAGCACATAAACAGAAGACTCTAATTCTCTGTGCAACTTTCTGCTTCTTCCTAGTATATTAACTGGCTCATCTGGCTTTCTCACCTTTATCAAGTGAAATAAAGCCACTTGGCTATGATTTGCTCATCTCTTTTCCAAATAATCTATAGGCTTAGAGTTCTTGATACTCTGACATCAGCTCTGTCCCTGGAAATAAAATAGAAAGGGAATGTGTAGCTTCTAAGATCTGAACTCAGATTCACGCTCTGTTTTTGATGCTGTTTTCTTAGCTCAAGTTAAGCAAACTGAAACCTTTTTTACATTCTTCTATCATTCTACCAAGTCTCCCTGGTCTGAGTTTTATATCCTAGCTTTGGCTGTCTCTGCTGTACAGGAATTGATATTTGCATATAGGAATTAGACAGAGGAAGGCAACACAAAACAGATACTAAAAAAATTGAGCAAGAAAGTAGCCAGTTTTCTAATAGAAGCAAAAAAGTGTCATGGTGGGGCTCTATGTCTGAAGACAAATTTCAAGAAAAACATACTACCCATTGTCTATTCATTCAATTCCTTAAGAAACAAAAGTAGAAGAGGGCTTATTCAAGTCAATATTAAAATGGAAAAGGGAAGTGACATTCAGGAAGTACCTACTTTGAGCCAGACCTACACACATATTTCCCATTTAAAGATATAATCATCACAATGACTCAGAGAAGTAGGCGTTATTCATTTTAAAGATATAAGAACAGGGCCAACTCTAGTAACTTGCCAAATAAAGTAATATTCCCAGTTTTTAAAAAAATGGAATTAGAAATTGATTATAGATATGTTTCCACATAGACTGTTTAATCGAGACTTTCCTGAAACTGCAGCTGCTTCTATGCTAGCCATTGTCCTAATACTGTTTTACATCGCCATTTTGGGCCTCAGGTAATTCCTTGCATGGACTCTGCTTCTCTGACTCTGACTGCTGAAAGTGGTAGCCATTTTTCAAGTCTCACTTCAAATTATCTCTTTTCAAAGGTTTGCTCTAGCCAGAATTAATTTGCTTTCCCCATAAATCCACAGTTTTCTATTTAGACTTTTATTTTGATATTCATTAGTGAATACCTTGCAGTCATTTTTTGGTCTGACCGTTCATTTCACTATAACACTTAGAAGACAGATAACAAGGGCTATGTAGCTTCTCAGTTGTCTGTGACATCTGATATTGCTATTAATTTAAAGCTGTGCCATCATGTTATTTTTAAAAAGAAAGGATAAATAAATTATGGGACAGTCCAACAATGGAATATTATATGACCTTAAAAATAAATAAGATATGAACATTAACATGGTTGAATGTCACTAGTGTAATATTAAGCACTAATAAACAGTTCTCAGAAAAATGTGATTATATTTATAAAATTTTTTAAATAGTAAAACTAAACAACATACTGTTTGGGGATGCATATGTACATAGTAATACTATAAAGAAAGACAAGAGAATGATAAAACACTTCAGTATATTGGTTATCTACTAGGAAAATAAGAGAAGAGAGTTGTAATCTATAAAAATCACACAGGGGAGTTAAAAAGGTATTAGTGAGGCTCTACTCCTTATGCTAGGTGGTGAATACACAAAATCTTAATTACTGGATCACAACAAATCAGAATTTTAGATCAAATCGATTTTTTTCCCTCTAGATTTCTATTATGAGGAAAAGACAGCAAAATAAAAGTGAACACTTCATTTCAGGGATTTAATCAACGAGAGTACCTACTAGGGATTTTTCAGTAGTGAAAAAAAAAACTTTCAGAGGGAGCTGGGTCTGAATCCTGACTTTGCAAATGTAGCAATTACTGCTACTATTAGAACTCCAGGCAAAGGGAACTGATACTCAAGTCCCTCAAGATTGACACTCAAAGAATTAAGGCTCAAAATTTCTTCCTAGATGTGACACAGGTAGAAAAGGAGTCATTTAAGAAAGATTTTCAGCAAAAGTTGAAATTTTAAAAAATATGATTAACTCTGAATCAACCAAAAATAGATGAACTAAAGTTACTCATTCCTTAAACATTATACAGATTGAAAATTTACAATAATTTTGTTTTTATTTATTGTTCGAAAAATGCAGAAACATAAATACATACACATGAATACAAATACTTTTTGTGTTTTTACAAGACTGAAATTATGTTATACATATCGTTATGCAATTTTAAAATATTGTATCTTATGTAGTTTTCTATGTCAGAATATGCAGTACTGTTTTATTCTTTTTCATAATTACAAGGAATTTCATTGTCTGAATCTATCATAATTTATTTGACAAAACCCACACAGTAAGCTTGTTTCCAAGTATTTACTATCACAAAGCAATGTTCAATGGTCATCTTTGTCTATGCATCTTTCTGCACTCCTACTATTGTTCTGTAAGATAAATTCCTCGGGGTCTGATTTCTGTGTCACAGTGTATGCATTTTTGAATTTTGTTAGATTCTCACAAGTTATACTATAAAAGATTGTTCTAATTCATATTTCCACCCACAGTGCACCCAAGCCAGCTTCTTCATATCATTCCCCAAAGTAGATGTTATCAGTCATCTTTTTCTTCTTTTTGACAAATTAGAAGGTGAAAAAAGTTATTTGGTTTTTATTTGCATTTTATTTATATGTAATTATATTTCTATTTTATTTATTTAAATATCTTCGCACATATTGGTAATGTGTAATACTCATATTTTTATATGAAATGTCTGTTCACATTCATTAAATTTTGTATGCACCAAATATCCCCAAACCTAATAATTTCTCTTACTGTTGTTGATGGACATTCAGTTTTTATGTTTTCAAATATATACTTTTTTTAATGGTTTCTGGGCTTCATGCTTCACTTAGGAAGGCCTCCTGTTTAATATATATATAAACTATATATATAGTATATAAACTATCCTATTTTCATATGTATGAAAATAGGATAGTTTATATACTGCATTATACTTGCTTATTTTATATAATGATACAACATGAACGTTTCTGTGGGATATAATATACTCTAACTCATTCTTTTAATATCTGGAAATATTCTATGTTATGTGTTATAAATGTACCATTAATTATTTAAATAATGCCCTATTACTAGACATCCAGATTGTTTTCTTTTTTTGCTATTGTTACCCTAATAACAATATTGTGTTCATCATCCTTCTCACTTTTCTTCCTAACCCCATAAAAACTTCTGGATTCTGTTATTTCCTCTCTTCTTTTCACTCCCACTTTTATATTTTGTTGGAATTGTTTAGTATATTTAGCTTCAGGCGTGTGCTGTCTAAATATGGGAGCCACTAACCACATGTGACTACTGAGCACTTAAAATGTGGCTAATCTGAACTGAGATGTGCTGCAAGTAAAAAATGTGGGATTTTAAAGTCTAAGCACAAAAGAATAATTGATATACATTGAAATAATATTTTAGGTATTTCAATAAATCATTATTACACTAAGTTCACCTACTTCTCTTTTACTTTTTAAAATATGATTACTAGAATAATCTAAAACTACATACATGACTTGCATTATGTTTCTATTGGACAGCTTTGTCCAACAAAATATTACATTTTCCTTATAAAATATCCTTTCGGTTTAAAGAATCCTAATTTGGTGTTTCATCCTAAGCAATCTGCCTTTCCTTTTATATTCAAATACTCTTAAGAAAGCCAAGCTCACTGGTCATTATTGTTTCTTCCCTCATCTTGAAGTCTTTATTCTGATTCATTTATTGGTTGGGTTGAGTTTTTTCTCAAATATTTTTTTCACTGGTGCATGAGAGTAATACACTTTTAAAATTTTTGCATTCCCTTAAACATCTTCTTCTTACCCAAATGGGTGAACAATATCCTGTTTGGGTAATAAGTTGTTTGGCTTGCAGTCCTTTTCTTTTGGAAATTTCTAGATGCTTGAGAAAACCAATGCCTGTCTGACTTTTTTCTTAGTAGATAATTTGGTCTTTCTGTCAGGAAGCCTAAAATATTTTCTCTTTATCCTTGGAGTTCAGGAAGTTTATCAGAAAAAATTATATATAAAGTTATATGTGTATATTTATAAATATATATACATTCTTTTTATGGTGCCCTGAGTTGAAAGACTTTTTAAAAATATGTCTTTAAATTTATTTAATGCTACACATTTTCCTTTGTGTATGTTTTTAGCCACATCCCTAGATTTTAAAGAAAGTAATCTTATTTTTGTTTATTTTAAATTTCTGTTTTGATTTTCTCTTTGATACAAAAATTCAGAAAGTATTTCATGGTTCTAAGTTTTTTTATATTTACTTTTTCTTATATTTTAATTGATTCCTAGCTTTACAGAATTCTTGTCAGAGAATGTGACCTGTGAGTGCTACACTTGAGAATTTATTAAGGTTTTCCTTGTGGCAAAGTATATAATCAATTTTTATAAATGGTCCAGGGGCACAAAATATGAATATCTATTCTTTCTTCCATTTTTATTTTAGATTCAGGGGGTATAAATGCATTTTTGTTACACAGACATATTGTATAGTGGTGCAGATTGGGTCTCAGGTGGCCTTGATATGCATTATTTTGCATGAGAGTATATAATTCTATTTATTTGTTAAAATATTAGGCCAAGCTTCATAACTATATTATTGAAATCCTTTGTAATGTTTGACTATGTATTTTTCAAATCCTGAAAAAGCTGTATTCCACAACTGTCACTGCAGTTTTATCAAATGCTTCATGTATTTTATATAGTTACATGCAATAAATATTGGTTTAAGGAGTTAATACATCTAGCATATATTTTAATCATTTTGGCCTTAAGTGCAAATATATCTGATATGAGCACCCTTAACCTACTCTCTGTTTATTGAAAATTTTCTGGCATATCTTTATTTTGAAAAACTTTCATCATTTTTCTTGATGTTTGTCTCTTATATGTGTACCTAACTAAAATTTGCAAATCTGTTTCTGTCTGAGAACACAAAATGTCAACTCACTTCCATTATTGTCACAAACATAATGTTTTAATCATAGTGTAAAAATTTATGTTTATTATCTTTGTGGTAGGCATAATAATGCTGACAAAGATGTCCATATCCTAATCCCCACAACATGTGAATATACTAGATTATAAGACAAAAGGGAATTAAATTTTCCTACAGAATTAAAGTTGCTAATCACCTGACTTCAAGATACAGAGACTATTCTAGATTATCTGAGTGCATTCAATGTAATCACAAGAGTCCTGAAAGGCAAAAGAGAGAGGCAGAATAGAAGAATCATAGAAGATATGATGCTGGAAGAAAGGTCAAAGATATATAACACTGTTGGATTTGAAGATGGAGGAGGAGGCCACGAGCCAGAGAATACAGGAAGCACCTAGGACCTGGAAAACGCAAAAAAAAAAAGTTACCTAGAGCATTCAGATAGAATCACTCATACTATCTGAAAACTAACTAGCCTTTTAATTTATAAGCAACAGATAGCATGAAAATTAGATGTAGTAAGGAAGTGGCAGGAAATAGGTGACATTTAACCTTATTTCACTATTTTACTTTCTCTTTTTTATTGTCTCTTTCCTTTAACTGCAATACAATGCCCCCAACCAAGGCTCTCCACCATAGAGCTTCATCCTAGCATGACCTTCCTGGCAAATACTTTATATTGAGACCCAATTTTTCTATCTACCCTAGTAAGAGTTACCTTTTCTGTGTCCTGTTTTCCCAGGGATCATGACATTTTGGTATGTAAATAAATGAACAATTTCTGTTGTTACTGAAGCCAAAACTATTTATATGTGGGACAATGGGTTAACCTTTTCTAAATAGTTTAACCTTTCCAGAAGCTGACAATAACTTAACCCAAAGAAATGACTCCTCAGAGCTGGGAATTCCAGGCATTGCTGCAGGCTATATAAGGAGAAGCTATTTGTGGCTGGGATGAGGAAGGAGTTTCCATGTGATACTTCACCATGCACTATCTAAGTGGGCTCCTGCTCACCTGTGTGAAATCAAACACGTAACAACAGCATATGAACCATCAAACAAGCTAGATATCCTGGCCATAGAGGCTAGTGTGCCTCAGGGTAGCTCTAGGGCAACCAAATGAACAGATAATTGGACCTGTGAACTGAGAAAACAACTTGTATCCACACCATTAAACAACTGTAATTCACTCTGAGTCCAGCAGAGATTCCATTGTTTACTTCTATAAAATAAACTCTATAAAACTTATAAATATAAAGACAGAAAGAATTTAACATAATGCTACCTACAACACCTAATATCACAGAATACTAATAAAAACTTTTATATTATAGAAATACATTTTAATAATGTTGTGCTTAAGAATAGTCATACTGTGAATGATTTTCAAGAGAGATTTTTTCCTATACTCACTTCAATATTATGACTGGATTTTCGCTTCTAACCTATATTAGATTAATAAATTACTGGGATTTTAAAGGTTATAGTGAATTATACACTTAACTAAAACATGGACTTCTAAACTAGCTTGCATGCTTCCACACTGTCAGAATTTAACTGCCATTATGAATTACTTGTTAATTATGCTGTTTATAATTTACATGCATACTTCAGACTTTTTATCCTGTTTAACATTTCTTTTTTTCCTGCATAAAGACTTAAATATATGTGTGTTTGTGTGTACTGCACCAGATCATGCTTTAAAATGGAAACAAAATTTTAAAATAGTGTGCAATTTTGATTATCATTTACCTGGTTGATAAACTATAAAAATAAAGTGAGGTAAAAATGAAGGAAAAACTTAAACATAGCTGAGAATGTCAAGTGAATACTTAAAAAGCTTATAGCTGAACCTGAATTTTCAGCAATAGTCATAATTTCAGAGTTGGAAGAGGGATTTCAGACGATCTGGTCTAGTGAGTCACAAATTCAAATTCCTACATTGGTCAGGTAAGTAATATAAACAAGTGAAGTGTGTCAGATATGACAGCATGGATTGGTGGGGGCTGTGGAGACCCAGAGAGTACATGCTCTAAGAGAGTGATGCTACTCAGTCTCAGCTGGTTTTGCCTTGTGAGAGCATAGGCCCAAGGTTGTAGAATTTCCAATACTTTAGACAAGTTGAAAATCAGTAATTTTGTATGAAGCTTCTTACTTTTGAAACCAGTTCAACTTCCCCCTAGTACTAATGGTTACAGTTTTTTTTAATAAACATAGAAATTGATCTTCCTGACCTTAAAGATCAAAAGTTTGTATTATTTGAGTTATTTCTGACCTTAAAGATTGAAAATTTGTCTTATCTAAAATCCTTTTTCAGGAAACCAACTCTCAGGCCTATAGTATCAAGAGACTGAAACTCACTAGATCACAGCATCCAGACAATGAGATGCCAGATTCCACCTGTATTCCAACTCCTTCTCCTTATTTCTTCCAAGTTTCTGTTTTCTACATTCCTACCCCACTGTAAAAACCCCTGATTTCATTGAGACAACGAGATTTGAGAAGGAAGCTCCTGTTTTCCTTCACTTATATCTCCCAAATAAAAAGCATTATTCCTTGGTTATACTCTTTGTCTTAGTGATTGGCTTTCTGTGTGGCACACAACAAGAATCGACCAAACCCCTGGTCTTTCATAAGACTTTTAAATGCTGATAGCTAATTTTTTTAATATTACTATCTAAAACATTTGTCTGCAAGGCACATGGGATACACAGAATGCCAGATTTAAATCTCTGCTAACATCCAGCATTCTTAATTTACAGAATGGGACATAGAAACATGTATTATGCCACTTAAGTGCTGGCCACAGGTACTAGAAAGAACATGGGACCTGAACTCAGGCAGGTGCAAATTCCAAATCTAACTATATCACATAACATTTAGGTAACCTTAGGCATGTTTTCAAACCACCTGAGCTTCAGTTCCTCTTTCCTTAAAGTGAAGATAGTAATTTGTACTGCATAAGATTCTTGTGAAGATTAAATAAAAGTAAAGCAGGAAGTGCCTGTAATGAATCTTTCCACACAGAAAATGTACACTCTTTTTTGCCTTTTTCCACCACTCTATGACCCTACTTTGCTTTATTAATATTAATTTTCCACAGGAGTTTTCTATATATGAAATTACATTATGCTCCACTTCCTACTAGAATGTAAGTTTACATGATGGTAAGTCATGTTTCTTTCATTTCACTGCTGTATTTCCATAACAAAAAATACTGCCTGACACATAATAGCCATGTAATATAAGTATACTGGATAGATTGATTAATGATTTTAAAAAATAATAATGTGGGGGTTCTGATAAAATGGCGACAGCATAGGTGGAATTGTGAGATTCTCTGAACATGAGTTCCCAAAAAGACTCTTACTCTTCTTCCCCCACCCCCCTGCCCACCGCCAGAGGCCCGGGGACCTTTGGTCCCACGCAGGGCCAGATATTTTGGCCCCTGGCTGCTGCTGCTCCACTATACGTGACTCCCGCCTGCGTGGGAGTCTCGGGTCTTGGCTCCCTTCCTGGCTACATTGTCTTGCACAGTACCCAGCACCAAGCCACTGGTCACCCAGGGAGGCTCTGGGCACCCGGCCCTCAGAGATACCAGTTCCATTTCTGGCTGAAGTACCCTGTGAGGGGCCCAGGGCCACTCTTGCCGCTCACCATCTGCCCTTTGGAGCTCTGGAGCTCTGGAGCTCTGGGTCCACCCTGGCTGAGGCACCCAGCATGCGACCCCATGCTTGTGTAAGGAACAGCATATCTTAAGGAGGTGCTGATTGGAGGCTCTCAGCTCCAGAGGAGGGAATTCCCGACACCCTCCTCCACCCCAGCCTGCTGGTGGCACCCCAGATCCAGTGCCCAGCTGTGCAGCTGATCCCTGGTGTCTCCCATGCCACAACAGCCCATCATAGTGGATCGCCCAGAGATCCAGATGAGTGGAGAGAAAGGATCCATGAAAGAGAAGCTGCCACCTCAGCCATTCTCCAGGCAGAGATTTACATTGCCCCACCCACCTATGAGAAGCCTCCACCTCGGTTCCTAAGGTAACGTCGCTAAACAGGAGACAAAGCCCCTCCCCTACGCTGAATCAGACAAAGGCAACTAAGCATCGCAGACCTCCCAGGCAGCAGGCTAAAAGAACAAACTCAAGCTGCGAGTAAATCTAGTTGCCTGTAACAAAAGCAAAGGGGAGAGGCTGGAGATGAAAGCTGAAGAGACTCTAGACACTCAGGAAAGATTCCAGAGCTAGTCTAATTTCTTATTTTGACTTTTGATTTTTTCCTTTTGACTATTGGTTATGCTCACTTTTGTTTACTTTTTGACTTACACTATCTGTGTTAGGGAGAAACGTATCACAAGGCATGATTTTATTGGTCTATCTTTGTGTAGCTACCAGTATTCTTTAGGGAATTTTGCTTGCATGTTTTTTTCACTTCTCTCAGGCCTTGTGTCTCTTTTTCACCTGTTACTTGGTATGTCTGTCTTTTTTTCCCTCTCACTCTTCTCTCTTTATAACTTCCTATTGACCCCCCCTTCCTCCATTATTTTCCTCATTTATATCTCCTTTTGTTCCAGGGGCCAAACCTATATACTGCTACACAGACAGATTGTAAGGCAGTGGGAAAAGGTTCCAGTGTGCTCATAAACCTGTGGGTGGACACTAGAATCAGCATATAGATTCAGAATCACAGCTTCCCCCTCAATTAAACCTCAAAACTGCAAAAAGTACAGCCTGCAGCCCACACTCCACCCTCAAAAGTGAACAAAGCCGGAGGACCCTCATAAGGAAGAACATGAGATTGCACAAGCGAAGCAAAAGCAACCCCATCTTCCCTGAAGAACAGAATTAAAGAAGGGGAGGGAAAGGGGGAGAGATAAAAAAATCTACACAAATGAAGAAAAAACAAAAGAAGAATATGGGTCACTCCCAGACCCCTGAAGGGGAGACACTGAGAAAACTGATTTCAGAATGCAAAAAATGAAGAGCCCCAGAATGACTGGTCTCAAACTACAAACCTAAATATCAAGACATTAATGGAGAGATGAAAAAGAATTGAGGAGGGACAAGAAGAAACTAGGAAGGAGCTGATATCTGAGATAACAGTAATAAAGAATACTGTGAATGAAATAAATAACAAACTGATAAGCATGGAAAGCAGAATTACCCAAGCAGAAGAAAGAATCTCAGAGCCTGAGGATCAAAATATAGAACTAAGCCAAAATCTTAAAAACACAGAAAACAAGCTCAAAAAGACAGTAGAAAACCTTCGAGATGAGAGATTACTTCAAGAGCCAAAACCTAAGAGTAATTGGCCTTCCTAAGGTAGAAAGAGAGACAGAGACCACACTGGAACAAACTTTCCATGAGATTATTCAAGAAAACTTCCCTTATCTAATCAATGATGCAAAAATTCAAACACAAGAGATTCAGAGAACCCCTGCAAGAAAACAAATGAGAAGACCAACTCCTAGACACATAATAATTCACCTAAACAAAGTAGGTATAAAAGAAAAAATCCTAAAGCCAGCAAGAGAAAAAGGCCAAATCACCTGCCATGGAAGACCAATTAGAATGGCAGCAGATTTATCTACAGAAACCCTGCAGGCTAGGAGAGCTTGGAGCCCTATTTTCAAAGTCCTAAAAGATAAACAATTTCAACCAAGAATAACCTACTCGGCCAAGTTAAGCTTCATCAGCAAGGGAGAATTAAAATCTTTTCCAGATATCCAATCCCTAAGAACTTACACGGCCACCAGACAACCTCTACATGAAACACTTAAGAAAGTACTAAACGCAGAAGAAAAGGAAAAAAGAACAATGTTCTTCACAAGAGTACAGGAAAAAGAATAAAATACACATGAACCAACCCCAAAACCAAAAGAAAGACAAAAACGCAAGTGGAAGAACAACAACTCTATAGAAACTCTATGATAGGGATGAACTCTCACATTTCAATAATTAGCCTGAATATGAATGCACTAAACGCACCACTGAAAAGACATAGAATGGAAAAATGGATAAAATATCAACAGGCAACAATATACTGCCTTCAAAAGACCCATCTCACTAGAAAGGACATACATAGATTCAAAGTAAGAGGATGGGAAATAAATTTTCAGGCGAATGGAACATGAAAGGAGGAGTCGCGATCCTAATTTCAGACAAAATACCCTTTAAACTATCAAATATTTAAAAAGATACAGAGGGCCACTACATAATGATAAATGGTTCACTCCATCAACAAGAAATATCTATCCTAAACATATATGCACCCAACATAGGAGCATCAACTTTCATAATGCAACGTCTAGGAAAACTAAAGAAAGATATTGACTCTAACACCATCATAACTGGGGACTTTAATACCCCACTCACAACCCTAGACACATCATCAATCAGCAATGAGATCCAGAACCTCAATGTGACTCTTGACCAAATGGACTTAATTGATACCTACAGAACACTCCATCCAAAGACCACAGATACACATTCTACTCATCACTGCATGGAATGTATTCTAAGATTGACCACATACTTGGCCATAAATCAAGCATGAGCAAATTTAAAAGGACCGAAATTTTACCATGCACCTTCTTGGGCCACAGTGGAATAATAATAAACATTAACACCAACAAGATTCCCCCAAAACCCACAAAGACATGGACACTAAAGAGTATGATGCTGAAAAACTCCTGGGTCAATGATGAAATCAAAACAGATCAGAAGATACCTAGAAACACATGAAAATGAAGAAACATCTTACCAATACTCTGGGATGGCATGAAATCTGTAGTAACAGGGGAATTTATATCCCTACAAACACACATGAAGAAAATGGAAGGATCACAAATTAACAGCCTAACAAGCCACCTAAGGAAGCTAGAAAAGCAAGACCACAAAAATCCTAATTTCAGCGGAAGAATCCAGATCACCAAAATAAAAGCCCAAATCCAGGACATACAACACAAAAAGATAATACAAAAAATCAATAAAACAAGCTGGTTCCTCAAAAGGATAAACAAGATCGATGGTCCCCTAGCTAAACTGACCAAGAAAAAGAGAGAAAAAACCCAAATAAGCACTATCAGAAACACAAAAGATGAAGTCACATCTGACCCTGAAGAAATACAAAAGATCATTAGAGACTACTACGTACGCTTGTATGGAAACAAACTTGAAAACCTTAAGGAAATGGAGGACTTTCTGTCATCACACAACCTGCCTAGGTTGAAACAAGAAGAAATTGAGATCCTAAACAGACCAATAACAATCAAGGAAATTGACTATGTAATAAGAAAACTACCTACAAAGAAAAAGACCTGAACCAGATGGCTTTCCAGCAGAATTCTACAAGGCATTTAAGGAGTAGCTGATACCAATCCTACTGAAGGTATTCCAGGTGATTGAGAAAAATGGAACCCTCCCCAAATCATTTTACGAAGCTAACATAATATTGATATCCAAGCCAGGAAAGACCCAACAAAGAAAGAGAACTACAGGCCACTATCTTTGATGAACATAGATGCTAAAATTCTCAACAAGATCCTAGCAAACTGGAATCAACAACACATCCAAAAATCATCCATCATGACCAAGTAGGCTTCATCCCTGGGATGCAAGGCTGGTTCAACATTCATAAAACCATAAATGTAATTAAATACATCAACAGATGTCAAAACAAAAACCACATGATTATATCATTAGATGCAGAAAAAGCTTTTGATAAAATCCAACACCCCTTATTGATAAAAATCCTCGAACATCTAGGCATACAGGGAACATACCTCAAAATAGTAAAAGCCATCTATGAGAAACCCACAGCCAGCATACTCCTAAATGGACAAAAATTGGAACCATTTCCCCTGAAAACTGGAACAAGACAAGGATCCCCACTCTCACCCCTCTTGTTCAATATAGTATTGGAAGTCCTGGCTAGAGCAATCAGAGAAGAGAAGGCAATCAGGGTATCCAAATAGGAAAAGAGGAAGCCAAGTTATCTGTCTTTGCAGATGACATGATTGTATACCCTGAAAACCAAAGACAATCTGTCAAGAACCTCCTTACACTGATAAAGGCCTTTGGCAAAGTCTCAGGATACAAAATAAATGTGCAAAAGACAATCGCATTTCTTTACACCAATAATAAACAGAAACCCAAATAAAAACCACAATTCCATTCACAATAGCCAAACACACAAAAAAAGAAATATCTTGGCATCTTCCTGAAAAGAGATGTGAAAGGCCTTAACAATGAAAACTACAAAACACTGCTCAAAGAAATTGAAGATGACACAAACAAGTGGAAAAATATCCCATGCTCATGGATTGGAAGAATCAACATTGTGAAGATGTCCATCCTACCTAAGGCAATCTACAGATTTAATGCAATACCCATCAAATTACCAGCAACATTCTTCTCAGACCTAGTAAATACAACACAGGAATTTATATGGAAACACAAACGACCAAGAATAGCCAGAATGATCCTCAGCAAAAAAAAAACAAAAGCAGGTGGTATCACATTACCAGACTTCAAACTTTACTATAAAGCTACAATCATCAAAACAACTTGGTATTGGTATAGTAATAGGCATATAGACCAATGGAATAGAATTGAGATTCCAGAAGCAAAACCTCAATTTCTCAACCAACTCATCTTCAACAAAGCCTCCACCACCTACCACTGGGGAGAGTAGAACCTATTCAGTGAATGGTGCTGGGAAAACTGGCTGACCATATGCAGAAGATTAAAACAGGACCCCTATCTATCCCCATACACAAAAATTAACTCTAAATGGATCAGAGACCTAAATGTAAAACCTCAAAGCATAAGAACCTTAGAAAATGAAGGATATACCCTCATGGAAATTGGTACTGGCATCCAATTCCTGAACAAAACCTGAAACCCACAGGCCATAAGAGAGAAGATAGACAAGTGGCACTTCATTAACTGACAAGCTTCTGCAAAGCCAAAGAAACCATCAAGAGAGCAGGGAGACAACCTACAGACTGGAAAGAAGTATTTGCCAACTCCAGTTCTGACAAAGGCTTAACATCTTGGAGCTACAAGGAACTCAAATGTGCTGAAAAGAAAAAAACAAACAACCCCATTATAAAATGGGCAAAAGATGTGAACAGACACCTCACAATGGAAGACATCCGAGCAGCCAACAGACACATGAAGAAATGTTCAACCTCATTAATCATCAGGGAGATGCAAATCAAAACCACACTGAGATACCACCTAACTCCAGTCAGAATGGCAATTATCAATAACTCAAAAAATTGAGTTGCTGGAGAGGGTGTGGTGAAAAGGGAACACTTCTACACTGTTGGTGGGAGTGTAAACTAGTGCAACCTCTGTGGAAAGCAGTTTGGCGGTTCCTAAAAGTTCTAAATATCAACCTCCCATATGACCCCGCAAGCCCCGCTATTGGAAATATACCCTGAAGAACTTAAATCACTCTATCAAAAAGATACCTGCACACGTATGTTTATCGCAGCATTGTTCACAGTAGCGAGAACCTGGAAGCATCCATGCTGTCCATCAAAAGAGGACTTGATTTTTAAAATGTGGTACATATACATGATGGAATACTATGCTGTCATAAAAAAGAACAATATCATGAATTTCGCAGCAACCTGAATGGAACTAGAGTCTATAATACCAAGTGACCTCTCACAGAAACAAAGATCTGAGTATCACATATTCTCACTCATATAGTGGACCTTGATTATCCAACATATTACCATAAGAAATTGACTGACAGTGGTGGGAAACTGGGGGGAGGGGAAGGGTGATGGGATTAATGTAGTAAATATCTGTCTGGGGATGGGGAGACACCTCTTATCAACAAGGGTGCCTGAACAAAGCCTATTTGTATACCTAACCCTTAACTGTACCCTACAATATCATAATAAAAAATATTGATTTAAAAAGAAGAAAAATAATAATAATAATGATGTTTTAATATTCTCTTTAATTAATAAACAATTGAGAATAAATATATTCTCAATTGTTTGACACATATATATATGTAAATATATGTCCAAGTTCATAAACCAAATTAGTCCTGTACCTGGATCTTGAATTCATATTAAGTTTTTTCTCTATAATTATTTTCATTGCATTATTGATGTCTTCTGAAATTATGCAGTGTTCTACATGGACATACTTAACTTTTGGTTTTATAGAGAATGCAACCTTTGAGCTACTAGAATAGACTTTCAAAAATAGTCTACTGAATTTCTTACACTTTTACTGAATTTGATGGTTAAAAACCCCTTTAGAGCTTTATTGATTCCTCTAGGTTTCTATTCTGACAAAAAAAAGACTATTAACTGGCTTTATGAATATAATGATAACAATTTTACATATATCTAACTTATCAAACTTAAAATACTGTCAAATGAACACTCATAACTACAAATTTCAGTTGGATCTCATATCTACTCTGTGAGGTAGAGAGGGTTAGAACTATCTTCCTCATTTTACAGAGATACCCAGTGATAAGCAACTTACCTAAAGTCACAGTATGGATAGCTAAAAAATCAAGCAATAAACCGTAGTTCTAAGGTGGTATTTTATATTCACAGGAACTATCCAAGATTTTTCCACTATAGCCAAAAATATTGTATCCTAAAATCTGGATTTTTTGCTCCCTTCTCAATCATTACATAAAACTCACCTGTCCTGGGTCCTATCTCTATTCCTGATTACCACTTATACTTCTACTCAGTATTAACTGGACAAACATTGCTGGCCAAAGCCCAGTGAGTGATGCAAAAAATGAACACACTAAGGTCCTGTTCTCCAGAGCTTTAAATCATCAATGTAACATTAATATTTGCACTGGCTAAAATATATGTCCTTTGCAAGAAGTGTTATGTCAAAAGGGGACTATATAGTGAGGACATGGGAAAGATGTTGGTGGTAATTTAATACATGCTTCTCAACTCTGCCTATCTATTAGAATTCCTCAGGGAGCTCAGGAAAATACCAAAACTTGGATTAATCTAGGGTGGAGTCTGGGCAGTGGACTTTTCGAAAGTTCCCATAGGGATCTTAAAGTACAGCCAGGGTTGAACCACTGTTCTAAAGGAGAGAAATCACACTGTAGGGAAATAACTGAGGAAAGCAAAAGACAAATAAGAGAATATATACTTGACTTTCTTTTTCCTTGCAGTATCAGTCATTTAATTAACCAGTTCTTAATACCAATTATATTTTAAGGGTTTCACTGAAAAAGTAGCTTTCTTTTGTGTTAATCTTAATTTATTAAAGAAAATATTTCTCCTTGATGACTAGTGAGACTGAACATTTTTTCATGTATCTGTTGGCTGCTTGTATGTCTTCTTTTGAGAACTGTCTGTTCATATCTTTTGCCCACTTTGTAATGGGGCTATTTGTTTTGTTCTTTTCAGCACATTTGAGTTTCTTGTAGATCCTATTTGTCAGACATGGAGTTGACACATATTTTTTTCCCAGTCTCCCTGCTGTCTTGATGGTTTTTTTGACTTTGCAGACGCTTGTCAGTTTGATTAGGTCCCACTTGTCTATGTTATCTCTTATGGCCCAGGCACTTCGGGTTTTGACCAGGAATTGGTTGCCAGTTCCAATTTCTATAAGAGTGTCTCCTGCATTTTCTAAGGTTCTTATGGTTTGAAGCTTTACGTTTAGGTCTCTGATCCAAACTAGTCATCAAGGAGATGCAAATTAAAACCACACTGAGATACCACCTAACTCCAGTCAGAATGACCATCATCAATAACTCAAAAAATAACAGATGCTGGAGAGGATGTCACAAAAAGGGAAAATTTCTACACTCTTGGTGGGAGTGCAAACTAGTACAGCCTCTGTGGAAAACAGTGTGGCTTTACCAAAGAGTTCTAAAAATCGACCTTCCATATGACCCCACAATCCTCCTACTTGGAATATACCCAGAAGAACTCAAATCACTCTATTAAAAAGATACCTACACACGTATGTTTATTGCAGCATTGTTCACAATAGCAAGAACATGGACCCAACCATGCTGCCCATCAAAAGAGGACTGGATTAAAAAAAAAAAGTGGTACATATGCATGATAGAATATTACACAGCCATGAAGAACAAAATCATGAACTTCACAGCAACCTGGATGGAATTAGAGTCTATAATACTGAGATATCTTTCACAGAAACAAATAACTATCACCTGTTCTCACTCATAAGTGGACCTTGAACAACTACCACAATACTATAAGAAAAGGATTGACCATAGCAGGAAACTGCAGAGGGGAGGAGGATGGGGAGGTGGGACTGTCAGTATTGGAAATCTTCCTGGGGAAGGGGGGGCACACCTCATCAATAAGGGTACCTGCACAGTGAATATTTGTATACCTAACCCTGAAATGTACCCCACAATTTTAAAATAATAAATTTTAAAAGAAAAAAAATAAATATTTCCCATCTTCAAATCTAGCAATGAGTTTCCTTTTGATAATGATATAAATCTAACCAAGTTTATGTTTACAGTCTGGCAGGGAAATACACAAGTGGATATTAATTGGATGAATCAAAACTCAAAAAACTGTCTCAATTTTTATGTATAATTCAGGTGAAAACTTGGGTTATGCTCTGAGTTCTCTGCATTACCCATCTTCTTATTATAGTTTGACTTAATTTGGAATGGCACTTGTTTGTCCTTCTATTTTCAGCAACATCCTATGTTTGGGATTGTCAACCAAAATTATTTTGGTTTGCTTATTTTTTCCTCTCACTTATACATATTTCTTTTCTTACAAAAGAAACTCATTCTTTTTCATGATCTACTTTTTCTACATCTACAAGAGTAGTTTCCAAGATATTTTATCAGTCATAGATGGAGAAGATTTTGGGAGTTTGGCCTAATAAAAAGGAATGGCAATTCCTTCAAGAACATCTGTGCAGGCTGAGGCAAATTTGAGATGGAGATTTTCTCCACTGAGGCATGTGCCTGGTCCCTTCAGCCTTGGAAACTGACTAAAACAATGAAATCTATGATACTTTTGTAGATCATAAGAGTGATAGCTGGGTTTTCACACTCATGTCTGAGATGCTCCTCCCTCAAATGAGGCATTTTACCCATCTGAAATAAACTTAGAGGATCCTTTTAGCACTTTTATGTTAAATTATATTTTTTAAAAAAGGAATCTAGGACTTTGTTGGGAATAGCCTTGTGTGACTTCTCTGAAGGTGAGATTGAAGTCAAATATATGCCTATGGTGTAGCTATGGTAATAGTTGTATTTTTTTTCCCTAATGAGTCTGGTAGGTAAGTACCATATTAATCTTCTTTAAATGTCCCTTCAATGATTATGATAGACTCCTATCTTGCATTTATGAATGTTCCCACATTTCTTAATATATTGAACTCAAAACATTTGACGTGGTTTTCAAGGTCCTTTGATAACCTGGCCCTACCTAATTATTTTACATTAATTTCAAACATGTCTTACATGTCAATCAAGCTGGTCTTCTTGTTGTATTATAAAAATAACAAGTTTCTTTTTACCTTCTGAATTGTTTTCAATTTGCATAGATTTCCTTTTTTTCACTCCGCCTGTAAATCCTACCTATCTTTTGAGTTACAGGAGAAGTTCCGATTCCTTTATGAAGACTTACCCAATCTATTACTCTAATTGACCACTCCCTTTTCTTTCTTTCTTTCTTTCCTTTTTTTTTGAGTAAGAGTCTCACTCTGTCACCCACGCTGGAGTGCAGGGGCATGCTCACAGCCACTGCAGCCTTGACTTGTTGGGCTCAGGCAATCCTTCTGCCTCAGTCTTCCAAATAGTTGGAACTACAGGCACATGTTACCACGCCCAGCGATTTGTGTGTGTGTGTGTGTGGAGACAAGATTTCATCTAGTTACCCAGGCTGGTCTCAAACCCCTGGGCTCAGGCAATCCTCTTGTCTCGGCCTCCCAAAGTGCTGGGATTACAGGCTTGAGCCACCATGGGCCTGGCCTATCTCTCCCTTTTCTAGCATCCTAAAATACTCATCATCCCCCTGCAGTGTGGCATTTGATTAAATATAACCATGTCTTTATTCTAGTTTTGTTAAATATGCCAGCCCTGAAAGTACCTGAGAGGATTGTTTATGCTTTCTCTTTTATATCCTCCTTGTTTCTAACTTAATGCTAGGCACATGGTTAAGACATAATAAATATGTGCTGACTGCTAACTTATGCTGGTATTGCCTAGTAGCCTGGGTCTATAGACACTGTCAATTCTACCAACAGAAGCTACAAAAATTCTGTCAGAGATTATATCTACATAAAAATAAGCCTCTGGCATACATTGCAATAACTGCCACAAGAGAATTCACCTGCAGGAAAGGGACCTCAGGCATATTACTTGGTGCTCTAGGAGACTCTTATGCCAGGTTTTCCACTGTCATAATACAGCTAAACCATGGGCTAATGCGATGATATGAATCTCTCCAATAACTCACTGTAAATCTGTATCAACTTGGCTTTCTGACATAACTCTGGCATTCTAATTTCCAATAAGCTCTGCCTCAGAATTATTGTAGATTACACATTTGTGGAAAAATTGGACATACACTGGAAGTCAAAAATTGGTATTTTAAAGAAACACTTTAGTTTCTGGAAAAACTCCATTTTATTTATTTTCTTTCTTTTTTTTGAGAAAATGGGATTTATTGAGAGGACACAATAGCCCCCCCAGTGGGAGGGTACCCAAAGGGGTTGCCCCAAAACTCTATTTTCAAAGTTAAATGTTCTATTTTTGTTTTTGTTTTGTTTTGTTTTGTCTTGAGTTGGAATCTCACTCTGTCACCCACCCAGACTGGAGTGCAGTGGCCACCTCTGGCCACTGCAGCCTCGACCTGCTGGGCTCAGGCAATCCTTCTCCCTCAGCTTTCCAAGTAGCTGGAACTACAGGCATGTGCTACCATGCCCGACTAGTTTTTGATTTATTGTAGAGATGAGGTCTCACCAAGTTGCCCAGGCAGGTCCAAACTCACAGACTCAGGCAATCCACTCACCTCGGCCTCCCAAAGTGCTGGGATTACAGTCTGAGCCAACGAGCTCAGCCTAAATGTTCTATTTTATTATGCATGAGCAAAATAAGCCCAAGGTTTCAGTTGAAAAATGCATTCAGAAGGTAAATAATTTGATTCTAAGTTCTAAAACTGTGAATACTTCTCTTTGAACACGTCTCTATTTTTTGTACTCCTTTCCTCACTTTAATTACTATTAACTCACACTATAAACTCTAATTTCTAGGCACTGACCTGTTCTCCAAGGCGCGCTCTCTCTCTCTCTCTCTCTCTCTCTCTCTCTCTCTCTCTCTCTCTCTCCCCCC